>NC_083613.1:34558652-34561152 GCF_963584025.1 Labrus mixtus | reverse complement strand
ATCCATTTGATCTCCGAGTACGTTACATTACGTTTTGATGACGTGGTTCTTGATTGATCGGGGCTTCTGATTGGCTTTACTGTCTCTTTGTGGTTATTACATTCAATTAAAGCAACAATCTGTAACTCCGCCTCCTTCAGTCGTTTCAAAGTCGATCTAATAAAACAATAACCTCCAACAGGGAGAATGGCGAGAGAGTGAGCGAGCGAGACACAGTGTTCATCTCTGCAGATATTATTCAGAACAGACTGAGACGTAACGTTAGCCTGTATCGTTAGCGGTGTCGTCGTTGTCTCGTGTTTAGCAGCTGCAGGAAGTCGTCTAACCTGAGTTACGTCCATCTTGACACCAAAAAGTCGTCTCTTTCCTCGTCAAGCTTCAAGTTAGCTTCATAAGTTTGAACCTTACAAACCTAACCATTTAGCCACGGGCTGTAGTCGTCATGGTAACAGCTGAACACATAGACTCCACATGCTAACAGCGAGCTGTAGATGCTAGCAGAGTCCGGTAATATAACTGAACTTTGGGCGCCGGATAGCCTAGCGGTTATGTCTCGTCCCCTCATGTACGGAGGCTGTCGTCCTCGTCGCAGCTGCCGTGGGTTCGAATCCCGCCCTCGACCCTTTGCTGCACGTCATCCCAACTCTCTCTCCTCTCAACATTTCCTGTTTCTCTCCGGCTGTCCTCCCCTAACAAAGACACAAACCTATATTACTGAACGCTGTCTGTCGGTTCTTTGGCTTCTCTGGATTTTCATCAAAATGCTCTTTGTCTCAGAGGGGGAGGAGTTAGTGTGTGTTTTTCAACAGTGCAGTTGCACGCAGAGACCTTCGCTGGGCGCCAAATGACACCAAACGGATTTGCTACATATTGTTGCTTTAATTAAGAATCATTTCGGGGTTTCTTGATTGAATCGACTGTTTGATGGAAACAAAATAAAATCAATAAAAACCTGAATCATGTTCAGTTTGTAATAAGACACTGCTTCTGAATTCTTAGACGTAGTGTTATATTTAATATTAATGTGTGTGTGTGTGTGTGTGTGTGTGTTTCAGGAGCGTCTGGAGTCTCTGGTGTTCGGGCTGCTGCGTCAGAGGAAGTTGGACTTTCTGGATATTTACAGCGATGAGTCGATTCTGGCTGCCAAGGCCATCGTCACTCAGGTAAGCCTCCTGACACGGAAACACTACGAGGGAAAAATCGTAACCGGGTAATGACTTGTAAAAACAGCACGTCATGATTCTGTGATGTAAAAACTGCTGAGTCATCATGTTTGTGTGTTCACAGTGTGTAGCAGAAAGTGTTTTGCACATTGAAGATATCGACACTGAAGTCGTCACTAAGTAAGTAAAACAAGAAGTGTTTAATTCTGGATTTCAGATCATTGTGAGCAACAAGTTAAAGGTCCAGTCAGTGAGCTGTGTAGAGAGTGAGATGATAAAGGTATCTTACTATCTGATCATTAAGGAAACATGTTGAAGTGCTGGCTTCTCTGACAACAATGCAGCAGTCAGTATGTCCTCCTTCTAACTTTAGATTCTGCTCCTGAATGCTCTGGATTTGTTTGGACCAGAGAAGGTAGGCGCTTTTAAGACCCCCCCCCACACGGCTGTTTTGGACGCCCCTCGGTTTGTCAGATATGAGAGCAGTTATCAGGTCAACAGGTGTTGCAGCGATGGAAGCGGGCAAGAGAAGTGGTTCAGATAGAAGTGATTGTACCCGACCTAAAAAGCCTCTGCATGTTTCTAATAAGCTCCACGAGCAGAAACGTGCTCAAACTAGGATCAATGTTGGAGATGCTTTTGAAAAATGGAGAGAGGTTAGAACACAGAAAGGTTTACAGACCCATGCAGAGCTGGATAAACACTGAAGCTTCAGAGTCCACCACATGGTGACCTGAGTGAGCATGGACTCTACAGAGGAGGGGGGGGGGGACAGCTCTCTATGATGTTTAGAATTTAGACTGCAGTACCCATTTTAAACACTAGGTGTCAGAGTTACATACTGTGTGTGTGTGTGTGTGTGTAGGCTAGCTGACCAGATGCGTGTGATGACGTATCATCAGTGGTTTGAGCTCCTGAAAAACGTCTTTGAGAGTTTCCTTCTCTTCCTGCAGAGGATCAAGGTGAGTCACCTCTCTCAGGTACTTTTACCCACACTGGAGCTGGTCGAGGTGTTTTAAACATTGACTGTATATAAATATGGACAACGCGTCTCCGTCTCCTTCCGTTGTATTAAAGTGAAGCCAAAATATCCCAACGTTGGGCGCTGGCTGATATAATGTTGGAGTCGAGAAGGGAGCTGGCGTGGGGAAACGTGGCGTGGAGTTGACGCCACGTCCCTTCCTGTTACCAAATTACGTTTAATTTCCTGCTCAAAAGGTCAAAGGTCACTCAGGTTCAGCAAACATTTATTCGCTGTGTATTTCAACGTTATAGTCTGTCTCATCTGTTAACATGGAGGGAGGCGGGGTTTATGACCTTTACTGCAGCCAGTCAGC
>NC_083613.1:34533652-34551152 GCF_963584025.1 Labrus mixtus | reverse complement strand
GAGAACATGCAGGCGCTGAAGAGCCTGGAGCGCCTCGACCTCAACATGGCCGAGATCTGGGAGCAGAAGAGGTGATGACGGGGCTTCCTGACTGATCCACCCACCCACCCAGGGGAGGGGGGGTCGACGAGGGTCTGCTGAAGGTGGACGAGGCCCCGCAGGGACCAAAAACACCAAAAACTGTGAGGAGTGAAAAAGCTCCATGTTAAAAAAGCTGCTGCCACCTCGTGTGACTGTGTGCGCCTGGACGGGACTACAGTCCAGTATCTGAGACAGACTTTGGGGGGGGGATCATGTGGAGGGAGCGGAGGGGTAATTTATTTTTATGTCCACACTGTGGATCATTTCTTTTCTCCAGCAGGGCCGAGCTGACGGGATCTTAAATCTCAGACTCACACTGAAAACAGAGTTTTCTGCACACCTGAGGAGGAGGACAGGTTCAGGTTCAGGTTCAGATGAGGACCGGGTCCACCTGAAGCCGTCTTTCTCTGTGCTGACGGCTGGAAACTCACCGACTATTAAACCTCTTTTTATACTCAGAATCAGATGATTTTCAGACTTCTTGTGTTTAAGGTCCTGGAGGAATCCACCTTATGAAGCAGGAGAAATGCAATTTAAGAGTTCAGGGCCCGTGTCCACAGACGGCGTTTTCAGCATCCTGAGCGGTCGCTTGTCGCTTCTCCCTCACAGACCAATCAGTATCAAGAAGGGGCGGGACTTCAGATATCAGCTTTGTTAATAACAATGACATGAGGACATGGTCCAGTGAGCGCTCTGTGGACACAAACATCCCGACAGTGTCACTTCCTGTTGCTGAGAGGTTTGTGGTGTTTGTTTGGACCCGGCGATGAATTAACATTTTGATACGTGTCGTTTATGAATGAGAGCGGCTGCAGAACGTGAAGCATGATAATCGGACGTTAACGTGAACAGCCTCCTTCCTCCTGCTGGACTCTGATTGGATCTGCATGAACACGACCGGAGCGTTTTCTCAGAGCTGAAACGACGCGTGACAGGAAGTCAGATTTATTCTGACTTGTTTATTTCTACGTCGGCGCTGAAACTGCACAAACTGAAAAACACAGAAACATTTTCCACGCTTGTTGTTGTAATTTATACTCTGACCACAAGGGGGCGGCAGTTTAACACTGTTGTTGTAACGGGGGCTGAAAGCGTTGACTTCATACGTCAGAGATTGAAGTTGGATTTCTGATATTTGAGACGGGATGCTTTACATCTCAGGTGTCGAGGGCGCCGGTACGGGCTGCCTTGCCTCTGGTCGCCATGACTACTGTCCTCCCTCGTCTCTGACCCTCTCACGACGTAATCGTCAAGCTTAAATAATCTTTTCCTTTTTATTTTCAGTATATTTTTTCATTTTTGAAGAAGGATTCAAACATCAACATTCTTTTCCTCATTCGTCACTGACGTCTTTATTCCTGACGTGCACCAGACTTTAATCGTCCTCATTTTTAAGGCGCTCAGCTGATCCCGTCTCTCCTCTCTAACGCCGGTACAGAGGGGGGGGGTCAGTTCACTCCCCCCCATCACGCCTCCTCGACGTCCAGATTGAAGGAGAAACGTCATAGCGGCTTGAAGCGGCGGTCTGATTTGGGCTAACGTTAGCAGCTCATGTCTATGCGTCTTCTACCGACTCTAGAACAAAAAGGACTTAAGTCATCGCAGATCTGCTCCCAGAAATCTGCAGCAAAAATCTTTTTTTCTTTAGCAGAATGTCGGTTTCCTTCAGCGTCAGATTTTCTGTTCCGCTCTGAGAAAAACTAAACTCCTGCTGTCGACTGCGGTCACCTTCAGTCTCTGCAAACACGGCTTTGAAACGAGTCTGAATCAGACGATATCCACACCTGTTTGGTTACCACGGCAACACAATTCAAAGTCCTGAACACCAAGTATCGCAGTGATTGATCGTAACACTACAGGAGGTTTTATCTCCAGGAAAAGTCCAAAAACGAAACGAGAAGAGAATCCAGATGTTTGCAGAGACGCGATGTGAGCGCAGCCGACAGAGAAACGAAAAGCGTCTTCACTGTCGGCTTCAGAAGTGCCTCCTTTAGATCGACACGTCGGAGCTCTCTGCTGCAGTGTGCCTACCATACCACTGTGTGTGTGTGTGTGTGTGTGTGTGTGTGTGTGTGTGTGTGTGTGTGTGTGTGTGTGTGTGTGTGTGTGTGTGTGTGTGTGTGTGTGTGTGTGTGTGTGTGTGTGTGTGTGTGTGTGTGTGTGTGTGTGTGTGTGTGTGTGTGTGTGTGTGTGTGTGTGTGTGTGTGTGTGTGTGTGTGTGTGTGTGTGTGTGTGTGTGTGTGTGTGTGTGTGTGTGTGTGTGTGTGTGTGTGTGTGTGTGTGTGTGTGTGTGTGTGTGTGTGTGTGTGTGTGTGTGTGGCGACCCTCTGTTGAGTCGAGCTGCATGTCTGAGAATCCAAACTGTCTTCAATCCTTCAAACCTGATGTGAATAAAACAGGATGATGGAGCGACTCTTTGTCCTTTGGTTTGTTCATCTGCTGAATTTTAGAACAGAACAATGTGAGGCCTCGTTTCACTCCTTAAAGGTCACATATTTAAAATCCACTTCTCCATGTTCCTCTAACTCTAACATGTGTCTCTAGTCTGTCTACAAACCCCCAATGATGAGAAAAGTCCATCCTCTCTGTCTTCTGCCTGCTCCACTTTTCAGAATGTGTGCTCAAACAGGCCGTTTGGAGGTTTTCCCTTCATGACGTCACAACTGACTGATAAATACTTGATCATGATTGGCCAATTACACAAACAATTAGGACTAATTTATCTCATTAATCTGTGGATAGAATTCCGTTTAGTTTGACTGCAGAACATGAGATGGAAATGTCGACAGAGTCTGAGAGAATAAGAAAATCAACTTCTAAGTAGTTTGTCAAACGATTATATTTTGAATCACTCAATTTCACAGGTTTTAAATGTAATGATTTTGCATTTTTACAAAAATTGTCAGGCTTTTTTTTTTTTTGTAAAACCTTAAGGTGGGAGTCATTTACTAGCTGTTTGAATTCACCCACACGGCCGTTTTGGACGCCCCTCGGTTTGTCAGATATGAGAGCAGTTATCAGGTCAACAGGTGTTGCAGCGATGGAAGCGGGCAAGAGAAGTGGTTCAGATAGAAGTGATTGTACCCGACCTAAAAAGCCTCTGCATGTTTCTAATAAGCTCCACGAGCAGAAACGTGCTCAAACTAGGATCAATATTGGAGATGCTTTTGAAAAATGGAGAGAGGTTAGAACACAGAAAGGTTTACAGACCCATGCAGAGCTGGATAAACACTGAAGCTTCAGAGTCCACCACATGGTGACCTGAGTGAGCATGGACTCTAGAGAGGAGGGGGGGGGGGGACAGCTCTCTATGATGTTAAGAATTTAGACTGCAGTACCCATTTTAAACACTAGGGGTCAGAGTTACATACTGCTCCTTTAAAGAAATAACTTCACTCCAGGGAGTTAACCCCAAAACTAAAGCTGTGAACAGCGACAGTGAAGAAGGAGGGGGATGGACTTAAACTGTAGATGAAGTTTACAGAGGTGTAAAGTAATGAATTACATTTACCCGTGTTACTGTAATTGAGTAGTTATTTGCTGTACTTACTACTTTTTAAGTCGTTTTTAAAATCTGTACTTTTACTTTTCTGTTTTCTGTTAAGTATTGTAATTAGCTACATTTTAAATCACATCCGTTACATGAGTGAAAAAAAAGAGAGAGAGAGCACTTCAGTTAGTGCAGCACGGATAAGCTCCTCCTCTACAGCGGGTCTACCTGTTGAAGGTGTTTATAAACTGATGTCTCGTTGTCTTCACTCCAGATGATTAAGTTGTCTGTGGTTCTGACTCTCGGACAAAGACGTGGCTGAGGATGCTTTTTCTCACTGCAGCGTTCGCGACTACAATCGCCGCTGCATCTCCGAGTTCCTGAAAGTTTTTCACAACAAAAGTCCCTAATTGCCATCTCTGTGATGTGCTTTTATTTTGAAGCAGACGTATGAGGAAGTTGGGTGTTATAAGCTGCTGCAACTTAATCAACTTCAATCAACTTTTATTTGTATAGCGTCAACTCATAACAAGTGTTATCTCGAGACACTTTACAAGAAGCAGGTAAAAGACCTTACTTATTGTTATGTTACATAAAGCAGGTAAAAGACCTTACTCATTGTTATGTTACATAAAGCAGGTAAAAGACCTTACTCATTGTTATGTTACATAAAGCAGGTAAAAGACCTTACTCATTGTTATGTTACATAAAGCAGGTAAAAGACCTTACTCATTGTTATGTTACATAAAGCAGGTAAAAGACCTTACTTATTGTTATGTTACATAAAGCAGGTAAAAGACCTTACTCATTGTTATGTTACATAAAGCAGGTAAAAGACCTTACTCATTGTTATGTTACATAAAGCAGGTAAAAGACCTTACTTATTGTTATGTTACATAAAGCAGGTAAAAGACCTTACTCATTGTTATGTTACATAAAGCAGGTAAAAGACCTTACTCATTGTTATGTTACATAAAGCAGGTAAAAGACCTTACTTATTGCTATGTTACAAAGATCCGGTCTATCCATCATGAGCACTTTAGCAAAGCAGCAAAAGTTACAGTGGTAAGAAAAAACTGTGTTATTAAAAGGCAGAAATCTTCGGCCGGATCCCCGGCTCATGACGAAACAGCCTTCACAGGCCTAGACTGCACCGGGCTTGGAAAGGGATAGGGGGAGAGATGGGATAAGATGCAGGAAGAGGGATAGGGAGCAAGGGGGTGGGGGGAGGTAGACCGTCCATCAGCAATCCGGTGGGGAGGGGAGGGGGTGTGGGGGGGTTGACACTTAACACATCTCAGAGTCCTATCTTCACTTTGTTTACATCGCCCGGACGGCCGGCTGACTCCTCCCCTCGTGTATAAAAGTTGTTTAATTGAGGGACTAGAGAAAAGAAGAATAACATACTGTACTCACTGCTTAACTGTGTTTCTAGATCACGCTCATTTCAGGTAAATTTACATGCAGTGTGAAGATACGAGCATAATAAAGCTCGCTAGCATTAGCATGCTAACACAACAATGCAGTGTGAGTTGTTTTGGTTTCATGCTGGAGCTCAAGGGCGACATCTGCTGGATCAAAAAATCACATATAAAGACATTAACCATTTCAGTTCATAAAACAGCTGATTACTTGAACATATAATCCTTGATTATTTATTCATGTATATTTTGTTTTTGTCAATGGGTAGAAAATAAAATGTTTATCTGAAAAGATAAATCTTTGTAAAGATCAGCCTTTAATTAAAAAAACTTTGAGATTAATTTCCCCTCATCCTTTTTTCACGACACACGAGATGCGTTGTTAAAAAAAGTAACTAAGTAACTTTTACTTAAAGTACATTTTAAACGAGTTACTTTTTACTTTTACTTGAGTACATTTTTAAGCTGGTACTTTTACTTCCACTTAAGTAAAATTTTATCAAAGTAACTTTTACTTGAGTAGAATATATTAGTACTCTTTACACCTCTGGAAGTTTATGATCACACGTGTCGTCTGGCTTCTCCACGCCACGCCGCAGTCTGTGTGCACATGAAAAGAAAAGGACGCTCAGTTGACCCATGCTGCACTTCTTTAATACACATCAGAAAACAGTCGACTCAGACTTTGCAGCGGTTGTTCTCAGTAACAGAAAGTTTCCACATGAACGTCTGCAGAGAGGACGAGGATGTTGACTGAAGACGATCTGTGACAGTTCGTCAGTTCGTCTCTTCAAGGTGCAAATGGCTTCTTTGTTTGGTTGGCTGTTTTTTTTTCCCAGAAGGCCTCAGTGGTCGAGGATCCGCAGGTTTCCTGAAACGATCTTGTTCTCCAGCATCGCTCCGGCGGGGATATCGATCCGGTCTCCGTGATTCGCTATGATGATGACGGTTCCCTTGAGAGAAAATAAGATGATAAAAAAGTTTTTATTTTCACTGTTGGAGGAACAAAGATACATTTACTGCGAAAGCAAACCCAACCAGATGAGCCAGAACTCTGATTGGTCACCTTCAGAGAGACGTTCTTCCCGAAGGTGACGTCTCCGGACACGGTGAGGTGGTCGAGCTCCAACATGTCGGGGATGCTCTCAAACCGGTGCAGAAACTCCTGAACCTGCACCACAAACAAAACCACAACAAACATGAGAGTTCACAGTGTGTCCTATGAAGGTCTAGTCTCTGTGTGGCTGCTGATCATCATCTATCAGTGGTTTCATCCAGGACATGAGAAAGTACGGCGGCTGAAAGAAGCATTCATATTTTCGTCCTGATATCTGGAAATGTCGGAGTGAATATTAGTAAAACTTTAAATCAAAGAGATTTTTTCTGATCTCATCGTCTTCAAATAGATTTCCACTCATAACATAACTAATGTTTTTATGAAGAATGACGGAACAAGGTTTCTCTTATTTTGAAGCTTTTTACTTTAAAGAACACCCACACTGACTCGTCATACGTTATTAATGATGGTTATTCATCATAAAATATTAGAGCGCGACCGATAAATCAGCCAGCCGATAATATCACCGATATCAGCATATCCAGTGACTATCGGTATCGGCTAATTTATCTCAGATATGCACCGATATTACTCGATTTATTCACCAGTTAACCCTCATGCATCACTATGGACATTTTTGTCCATTTGGTCAAATGTTTCCTCTTCATCTGGTCATCATTTTGTCTGTTAGTGCATATGGCACACACTTTGCAAGAAAGTCTCTCTCTTGAGACATTTTGGAATGCTAATCTTCTTTTCTTTAATAGATCAATAGAACACTGTGAAACATTTTTATTACGCTCTTAAGTCACTAAGGACAAAAATGTCCACTTACAAAAAACTGCTATGTCCCTCCAATGTCCAAACAGGGAACTACATTTTAAACCTGATGCTTCACAAAAACTAACAATGCATCAAAGACAATATTTTGGATAATCTTTGACATATCCAAGACTGATTTAAAAAAATCCCCCAGCCACCAAATATTTGTTATATGGAAAATAACAATTTTTTTTGTTTTCTTTTCATAAATAACAACAGTGACATCAAGTAATCAAACTGGCATTTAAAGGGTTAAATTCCTAAAAATGATTGAATGTTTGGTAGTTTTGAGCAGGGCTGAAGTTGTTTGAGAGATTTATGCAGAAAAAAGTAGAAAAAGATATCAATCTGTTCTATTTTTATAGCAGTTTTTTTGGAAGTGGACATTTTTGTCCTTAGTGACTTAAGAGGGTCGTAAATTAAAATGATGCCTGAGGATTAAATATGATTTAATTTGAGTTTCTTTGTATTACACTAGCAGTTCTCTGTCACTAGCAGAGGGCGCTGTAATGCTCAGTTACTTTCCAGTGGCCATCTTGTCTTCATTATAAATCTTTTTAAAGTGTTTGATAACTGAGGGATCAACACAGTAAATGTGTTTATCTTTATCTCTACAGATCTAAGAAAGATATCGGCCGATTTATCAGTATCACAATATTTCTCTCCCTCTCAAAGATCCCGTATCGGTCGGGTTTTATAAAATGTGTTCCAGCTCGGCTTACAGGCTGAACTCTTGACTGTGCGATGGAAACTATGATTATCCAGCGAGATAACTTCGGCCGCTCAGGGCCGCCGTACTAAAGAACCCGATCGGTGCTGACCTTGGTGAAGGAGCTGCCCAGCTTGACGTGCGGCGTGGTGGGGAACTCCCTCTTCTTGCTCATGGTGAGTGAGCCGGCGTCCAGGCTGTACAGGTTGGACATCACCAGCAGAAGGTCGGATGACGTCTTCACCGGCAGGAAGCGGCTACGCGGCACATTCACCCCCATGGCGTTGTTGAAGCTCTTGATGGCGGCGCCCACCGCCGTCTCCAGCTGGATGACGTTCAAACCGCCGTCCAGCGTCTGCAGAGAGAATGTTGTGGGTTCATTTAAAGAATCTACGACCTTTAAAATCATGAGTTCAAACAGCGTCGTGAGAGAGAGAGAATGGTGTCAGGTGGCGTGCAGTGATGGAGGCGGCCGCGCCCGTGGTAATGACTTTTAAGACGGTAACTGGTATTAAAAGAGCGCCTGGTACATCGGCGTTTACGGTAACTCTCCGTTAAACTCAGGCGCTTTACACTTCTGCGCGGTGAGATGGATCGGAGGTCGTTGGAGGACGCCAGCATTACTCCACCTTGGGGTTGACGATGATCTCCAGGTCCATGGCGTTCTTCTCCTGCAGCCGCTTGATGGCGGGCAGAGAGATCCACAGGTTGTTGGTGTTGAAGATCTTGAACTTGGTGACCGACTTGAACTCGTCGACGTGCGCCTTCGGAACCTGAGCGATCTCCAGCAGCCTCAGGTGGTCCTCGTACTGGATCAGAGTCCCGCCCTGCAGGGAGGAGGACTCGAGCTCAGAGACCAGAAACCACATCTTAAAGAACCAGCACTGACTTGTTCCCGTGACTTGGTCTGACCTTGACGTCGGCGCGGGTCTTGTCGGTGACCTCCATGATGAACTCGCAGCGTCTGTCGGCCGGCTGGCTCATCAGGTGGTGCAGGATGAAGAGGTCCACGGTGGCGCCCAAGTTGTCGATGTTGGACACGAAGATGTACTCCTTCCCCTCGGCGATCAGTTTGTCCAGCAGGCCGCAGTTATGGAAGCTGGTGTAGATGTCTCCGTGACCCGGCGGGTACCACGCCTCCGAGTTCTCTCCGCTCAGGCCCGTGTTTTTAGCGACCGGCAGCAGAGACTCTTTATTGATCCTCGGATACCTGAGAGCAGAAGGATCCATCAGTGATGCAGCTACAGGTGTGGACCAGAGGAGGTGTGTTAGTGTGTGTGTGTGTGTGTGTGTGTGTGTGTGTGTGTGTGTGTGTGTGTGTTAGTGTGTTAGTGTGTGTGTGTGTGTGTGTGTGTGTGTCTGTGTGTGTGTGTGTGTGTGTGTGTGTGTGTGTGTGTGTGTTAGTGTGTTAGTGTGTGTGTGTGTGTGTGTGTGTGTGTGTGTGTGTGTGTGTGTGTGTGTGTCTGTGTGTGTGTGTGTGTGTGTGTGTGTGTGTGTGTGTTAGTGTGTTAGTGTGTGTGTGTGTGTGTGTGTGTGTTAGTGTGTGTGTGTGTGTGTGTGTGTGTGTGTGTGTGTGTTAGTGTGTGTGTGTGTGTGTGTGTGTTAGTGTGTGTGTGTGTGTGTGTGTGTGTGTGTGTGTGTGTGTGTGTGTGTGTGTGTGTGTGTGTGTGTGTTAGTGTGTTAGTGTGTGTGTGTGTGTGTGTGTGTGTGTGTGTGTTAGTGTGTGTGTGTGTGTGTGTGTGTGTGTGTGTGTGTGTGTTAGTGTGTGTGTGTGTGTGTGTGTGTTAGTGTGTGTGTGTTAGTGTGTGTGTGTGTGTGTTAGTGTGTGTGTGTGTGTGTGTGTGTGTTAGTGTGTGTTAGTGTGCGTGTGTGTTAGTGTGTGTGTGTGTGTGTGTGTGTGTGTTAGTGTGTGTGTGTGTGTGTGTGTGTGTGTGTTAGTGTGTGTGTGTGTTAGTGTGTGTGTGTGTGTGTGTGTGTTAGTGTGTGTGTGTTAGTGTGTGTGTGTGTGTGTGTGTTAGTGTGTGTGTGTGTGTGTGTGTGTGTGTGTGTGTGTGTGTGTGTGTTAGTGTGTGTGTGTGTGTGTGTGTGTGTTAGTGTGTGTGTGTGTGTGTGTTAGTGTGTGTGTGTTAGTGTGTGTGTGTGTGTGTTAGTGTGTGTGTGTGTGTGTGTGTGTTAGTGTGTGTTAGTGTGCGTGTGTGTTAGTGTGTGTGTGTGCGTGTGTTAGTGTGTGTGTGTGTGTGTTAGTGTGTGTGTGTGTGTGTTAGTGTGTGCGTGTGTGTGTGTTAGTGTGTGTGTGTGCGTGTGTTAGTGTGTGTGTGTGTGTGTTAGTGTGTGTGTGTGTTAGTTAGTGTGTGCGTGTGTGTGTGTTAGTGTGTGTGTGCATGTGCATGTGTGTTAGTGTGTGTTAGTGTGTGTTAGTGTGTGTGTGTACCTGCTCTGGTTGAAGGTGTGGATGTTGACTCGGTGGTGTTTGTATTTCTGCAGGATCTTCTTGGTGTCGTCGTCGGTGTTGAAGGAGTTCATGAGGACGAGCGGCACGTCGGCGTTGAAAGTTTTGTTCAGATGCTGAAAACATATTTTAAAACAAAGTTATTCACAGAGAAGAGCTTCAAAACGTCACATCTTTAGAGCTTCACATCTTTAGAGCTTCACATCTTTAGAGCTTCACATCTTTAGAGCTTCGGATCTTTAGAGCTTCAGAGCTTTAGAGCTTAACATCTTTAGAGCTTCAGAGCTTCGGATCTTTAGAGCTTCAGAGCTTTAGAGCTTCACATCTTTAGAGCTTCAGAGCTTCACATCTTTAGAGCTTCAGAGCTTTACAGCTTTAGAGCTTCAGATCTCTAGAGCTTCACAGCTTTAGAGCTTCAGAGCTTCACATCTTTAGAGCTTCAGAGCTTTACAGCTTTAGAGCTTCAGATCTCTAGAGCTTTAGAGCTTCACAGCTTTAGAGCTTCAAAACTTAAGAGCTTCACAGCTTTAGAGCTCTTGAGCTTCACAGCTTCAGAGCTTTAGAGTGTCACATCTTCAGAGCTTCACAGCTTTAGAGCTTCAGATCTCTAGAGTTTCACATCTTTAGAGCTTCACAGCTTTAGAGCTTCACATCTTTAGAGCTTCAGATCTCTAGAGCTTTAGAGCTTCACAGCTTTAGAGCTTCACATCTTTAGAGCTTCACAGCTTTAGAGCTTCAGATCTCTAGAGCTTCACAGCTTTAGAGCTTCAGATCTCTAGAGCTTTAGAGCTTCAGATCTTTAGAGCTTCAGAGCTTCACATCTTTAGAGCTTCAGAGCTTTAGAGCTTCACATCTTTAGAGCTTCAGAGCTTTACAGCTTCACATCTTTAGAGCTTCAGAGCTTCACATCTTTAGAGCTTCAGAGCTTTACAGCTTTAGAGCTTCACATCTTTAGAGCTTCAGATTTCTAGAGCTTCACATCTTTAGAGCTTCAGAGCTTTACAGTTTTAGAGCTTCATATCTCTAGAGCTTTAGAGCTTCACAGCTTTAGAGCTTCAGAGCTTCACAGCTTTAGCGCTTCAGATCTCTAGAGCTTTAGAGCTTCACAGCATTAGAGCTTTAGAGCTTCACATCTTTAGAGCTTCAGATCTCTAGAGCTTTAGAGCTTCACAGCTTTAGAGCTTCACAGCTTCAGAGCTTTAGAGCTTCAGATCTCTAGAGCTTTAGAGCTTCACAGCTTTGGAGCGTCACAGCGTTAGAGCTTCAGATCTCTAGCGCTTTAGAGCTTCACAGCTTCAGAGCTTCAGAGCTTTACAGCTTCACAGATTTAGAGCTTCAGATCTCTAGAGCTTCACAGCTTTAGAGGTTCAGATCTCTAGAGCTTTAGAGCTTCACAGCTTTAGAGCTGCAGAGCATCAGAGCTTTAGAGTGTCACATCTTCAGAGCTTCACAGCTTTAGAGCTTCAGAGCTTCAAAACTTCACAGCTTTAGAGCTCTTGAGCTTCACAGCTTCAGAGCTTTAGAGTGTCACATCTTCAGAGCTTCACAGCTTTAGAGCTTCAGATCTCTAGAGCTTCACATCTTTAGAGCTTCACAGCTTTAGAGCTTCACATCTTTAGAGCTTCAGATCTCTAGAGCTTTAGAGCTTCACAGCTTTAGAGCTTCACAGCTTTAGAGCTTCACATCTTTAGAGCTTCAGAGCTTCACAGCTTTAGAGCTTCCGATCTCTAGAGCTTCACAGCTTTAGAGCTTCACAGCTTTAGAGCTTCAGATCTCTAGAGCTTTAGAGCTTCACAGCTTTAGAGCTTAAGAGCTTTAGAGCTGTTGAGCTTCACAGCTTCAGAGCTTCACAGCTTTAGAGCTTCAGAGCTTCACATCTTTAGCGCTTCGGAGCTTTAGAGCTTCCAAACTTCAGAGCTTTAGAGCTTCACAGCTTTAGAGCTTCAGATCTCTAGAGCTTTAGAGCTTCACAGCTTTAGAGCTTCAGAGCTTAAGAGCTTTAGAGCTCTTGAGCTTCACATGTTCACAGCTTCAGAGCTTTAGAGCGTCACATCTTCAGAGCTTCGGAGCTTTAGAGCTTTACAGCTTCAGAGCTTTAGAGCTTCCGAGCTTCAGAGCTTCAGAGCTTCAGAGCCAGAGCTTCACATCTGTGTGTTTCATGCGTGGTTTGTGTACCTCGATCTGCTGCACCGTCAGGTCCAGGAAGGTGTTCTCGTTGCGGACGCTGATCAGACTCTTCGGACCCTTACAGCCCATGCTGGTTCCCAGACCCCCGTTCAGTTTGACCACAGCCAACTTGTTGAGGCTGGCACTGATGTTGTCGGGGAGACCCTTCGACCTGATCCTTTCATACGGCTGAATCTGAGAAAACAGCAGAGAAAACATGTCAGCTTGTAAACAAAGAAAACAACATCCTCCTAGATTATATTTTTTGTTTAAATGATTCAAACCAATAACGTGGTTGAACATGAGAGATCTAAACATGTTGACTGGTAACATGAACTTGTTGATTTAAAAAAAAACATCCATCCATGCTAACCCTGGAGGATTTGAACGTTCAGACTTTAACATATTCAAACATATCACCCCGTTTTTGCACTTTACATTCGCTGTATTTCACAGCGAGCTGCTTCGATGTCCGTTATTGTCGATCCTCTCGACGCCTCCACAATTTGCTATCGGGTTTGGCAGTGAAAGCTTCACCACATATGCCACCTTCCTCCAGATCAGATCAGCTAGTAGAAAAATTAAACTGCAGTAGCCGGGTTCGGCCTGTAGAGGGCAGTGTCTGTGCATGTTTCGAACACAGAGAGTAGGATTTAAAAACTTTGGACTCAAATGTGGAGATTTGGACCTGAACTGATCCAAACACGAGTACCCAGATACAGATGTTTACAGCTGAGAGGTGGTCTGAGGGTCTAGTGTTGGACCACAGTGGAACTTTATTCTGGAGCCCCTCAGTTTATAAATCTGTGTGCACATCTTCGGCTTTTTATTATTTCTTAGTGAAGCCTGCGTGGCGTCAGAACTTCACAGTGTGTGGGATCAATTTCAGGTCTGACCTTTGGAAGATCAGCAGCAACACATGACAGCACTGTGTGTGTGTGTGTGTGTGTGTGTGTGCATGTGTGTGTGTGTGTGTGTGTGTGTGTGTGTGTGTGTGTGTGTGTGTGTGTGTCATGCATTTGATTCTATGTGAATTCTAAGTGAAGAAGAGAAACTTGCTGAAGTCTTCTGACCTCACAACGTGTCACATTAACGTTAAGTGAAAGAGCCGGTTTATAGGATGCAGCATGTTTCGTGTTGCGGTAGTAAAAGTTAATCTCATACACCGGATTTCTTAAATCGGCTAGTCCTTGTACTGATGTGAAAATGTATACAACTAAACAAACAGCTGATGTCGAGCAGCGTGGGAGACGAGTGTCAGCGTCTGTGCGCTCTAAATCCAGACCTTCAGATGCTGCGGAGGTCACCCTATTCTTAGAGCTAACCTTCACTGTGCTGGGTATTCTGGGAACACGGGGGGAGTGTGTGTGTGTGTGTGTGTGTGTGTGTGTGTGTGTGTGTGTGTGTGTGAAATGTCATGCTGCTGATAAATAGTTGGCTCGAGTCTGTCCGTCCTCTGTACTCAGATCTGGTTACGCTCGCTCGTCTCTGAAGCTTGGCGCTCGTCTTTTCATTCTGTAGTAGTCGAGTCATTTAAAGGGGCAGTACCACTTTTTCTTTTTCACACTCCTCTGGAGGGAACAGATTAGTGCTGCAACAACGAATCGATAAAATCGGTAAAAATCGATTAATAAAGTGTTGGCAACAAAATTTTATTATCAATTCGTTGCGTCACTCCCTATGTCGCAGATTGTGGTGACGTACACGCCGAACTGTTTACATGCCGACAGCAGCACAGCGTGGCGGAGCTAGAGCGTGAGAGAGCGGAGCCGGTATTTCGGATATTAAAGAGCCCATATTCTGCCCTTTTTGGGGTTGATATATTTAATCTATGTACCTACTTTTGTACGTTCACAATAGATAAAGTTCTAAACTTTAAAGTCTAAAGTGTCTGTTTTCATGTACTGCTCCTCCTTGCTCCCTCTACGCTCTGAGTCCGTCAGCTACACTCTGTTGACCCCACACTGCTAGACCCCACGTGGGCCAAGTCTGCTCTGATTGGTCTGCCGAGCCGCTCTGTCGTTATTGGTCAGTTGCTCAGCACGCTTCTCGGAAATTTCAACATGAGCCAATGGGCTTAGATCAGTGATCTCACACTGACAATGACGTCGGACTGACAAATTTTTATGGAGAGGGGCTAGAACCGAGCGTTACATGCAGCTAATGCTACAGCTAACAGGAGGACGTAGGAGAAGCCGCGTGTCTGTGGACTTTGAGTTTTTGCACATAGATGTGACTAAACATGCACAGGACACTTGGAAAACACACTAAAGAGCATATAAAACCAGAAGAAGAAGAATATGGGACCTTTAAACATGGCAGAGCGGAGAGAACGGTTCAACGAAATCTTCTAAAGTGTGGGAGCACTTAATGCATAAAAACATGAGTTAGCAAGCTTTGCACTAGCGATATGGCGCGGCACGGGAGCACCACAGTGATGATGCAGAACCTGAAAAGTAAACATGTCGGAGTCATCGCTGACTAGGAAGGGAGCTCGACAGCAGGGTAAGTCACTACAAAATCCCATGTAGAAAATGTAACGTTAGTTAGTCTCTCCGGTTGCTCGGCTGGTGCTTGTGTTTACTTTTTATCCAGCTTGACAAGCATGAAAAGTTAATTAAAGTAACGTTAGCGTTAGCTGGTTAATGACGGCGGTAGAGAAAATGTTTTACTTTGCCAACGCCAAACAAGCTTAGACTAAAGAAAACTTTAATATTTCCACTTTCAATACATTGTCAGATATATTCTTTGCTTTTTTCACATATTATTTTCTGTTGACGTTGGAATATATTTGTGTAGGTGTGTGTTTTACATTTTATTTTAATGTTTTTTTAAAGCACTTTGTCAGCTTGCTGTAAATAAACAATTAAAAACGAATGTACTTACTACAATGATTTAATAATTTAATGATTAAGCGTCCAGTGTTAGTTTTCTGTAATAAGGTGAGAGTTAATACACAGCACTGTATGCAAGTGCATTTAGACACTTAATTCAATTTGTGTAAATAAGTTGTTTTAGGGTACCTGTATGAGTGTAAATAAATATATATTATAAAAACGTGTGTTGTCTGTAAGTGCTCTTTGGGTTACTTACTTGCCTTTACATAACAATAATTCATAACTAAAACAACAAGGCATATTGATTTGATTTAAATTGTGCTGTTTTACATACTAATACTATCTTTGTCATTGCAGAAAACATCATGTACACCACAGCAAGCATCCGTCTTGACAAATAGCATCCTCAACATGCTCGTCGCTGACATGAGGCCTCTGACGATGGTTGAAAATAAAGATGTAACTTCACTACAATGATCTCCACCTTGAACCCTGGCTACACTCTTCCCTCAAGGACCCATTTCACAAAGCTCATGGAGACGTTCAAGCAGTAACCTGTTGTTTTTGCACTTTTGTTTGCACTGTCAATGAACTAATGTTCTGTTTTTGAATAAACGTGTGGAAATTCAAAATGTTTTTTTATTTTTTTTATCCAATTAATCAGAAAAATAATTAACCGATTAATGGATGATTAAAATAATCGTTAGTTGCAGCCCTAGAACAGATGTCTTCACTGGGTCATCATGATACCAGGATTTTAAAATTCAATATGATTCTAGTAAAATCGCTAGAAAGCTGTTGTCTTCCTGTCACAGCACGCTTGTCGGGCGCTCTTCTCTGCAGCTGCATGACGTGTTATTTTAGCGTTTTTTTGGCCAGTTATAAAAATTACCAAAATTATAAACTTTTCAGCTCAAGACGCCGAGTCACAGCGGCCGTCAGTGCCACTTTTGGACGAGGCAGCCGATCAAATCAAGATGGAGGATTTACCTCCGCTTTGAATCAAGCCTCTCACTCTCCATGATGCAGCGTGGACGTTGTGTTATATCTTCTGTCCACTGAGACGCTTCTGTGATATTTTATTTATTTGGACTGGTGATTAATGTCTGTGTTTGTGTCCGATCAGCCTGCTGCTCTGACGTCTGAACTCCACCTCAGCGGATTGCAACATGGAACTCTGACCTGTGGCAAACACTGGGACTTGTCGGGGGAGGGGGAGTGAGTGTGTGCTGCTCACCGAGTCCTCCGGCGGTCGGTTGATTCTGGCCCAGTCGACCGAGGGACCTTTGACCTGCAGAAATCTGTGGAAGAGCTTCTTGAATCCATCAAAGTCTTTTCTGGAGATCTGAAACAGAACAAGCCGAACATCAGTGACACGTCGTGACTAAAACAAAAAGCTGTCAGCTGTGCTTCAGCACACCAAAACATAAACACCCTCATGTTCATCAGCAGACTCATGGTCGAGAGACTAAAATCATGCAAACCGATATGATCACACAATCCCACACATATCCATGTCTTCTTCTCCCTTTGACTTGCATTGTAACCACGCGGTAGACCTTTTTTCCGCCGCCATATGGCTGTATTTAAAACTCTGAAAACCTATCTTTGGCTGTTTATCCTCATTCACATCATTGAATAGTGTATGTAACACAGATTATGTCCAATGGGTGGCGCTGCTGTACATAATTATCATTGTCTGAAAACTGTGGAAAATACCGGGAGTGACTCGGCACAGCTCCACAGAATCAGAGCAAACGTACGGGTAGAAAAAATATATATCTTTTCACATCATTTATAGCACCATTCATGCCCAAAGTAACCCTAAACAGTCAACCAGCTGGTTGACCTGCACATCTGCTTCCTGATTGGTTAATCTGAAAAATATAACCTGAAATGTAGCTGAATGAAGAGGCAGGAACACAATTTTATCCTCCTGCAGATTTTAAAACACGTCATGAATTCATGTCAGTAATTAAATCAAAGTCACCACCCCCTCCCACTCGCTGCGTTCTATCATCAGCTCACATCGTGCGAGCGTGCGTGCGAGCGTGTGTCTGTGTCCTCGGGGTTGTTGACCTCATGTTTCACCACACAGTCCACGTGCTGCGTGATAAGATGAACTAATGGACTCTGTGTGTGTGTGTGTGTGTGTGTGTGTGTGTGTGTGTGTGTGTGTGTGTGTGTGTGTGTGTGTGTGTGTGTGCAACACTTGACAAATATTTGTTTTATGAATGAATCAGATACACATGGATTCTCTTTAAGCCCCGCCTCCCCCCAGTGCCCACTTCCTTCTGATTGGCCAGCGCTCTGGAAGCCTTCCAGTGGGCCGAACGCTGCAGGGCTACCTCATCTGCACGTTACAAAGTCAAATCCACTTTTATATACTGAAAGAAAACCAGCTGTGAGTGCAGCGACTAAACACAGCTGATTAAGAGTCAGGGCGCTGAAGGCGCTGAACGGGGTTT
>NC_083613.1:34499387-34533452 GCF_963584025.1 Labrus mixtus | reverse complement strand
TTTTAAAAAAACAAAGATTTTAAGGTTGTTTCTGACTTCCTAAAAACATCAAACATCTGAAACAACAACAGTTAGCTTTAAAATCAGACGCTGACTTTAAAGTGGAAGTCAATGTCAACGTGTCCGGGGAGATAGCGCTGAGGATTCTTTAAATACTTAAAAGCAGAGCCTTTCCTCTATCAGACCGACCCTGAGAGGAACTCCAAGAGAAAAGCAGAAAGTTCTTTATTAAAGAGCCCAATCTGTCCCAACAGCAGGAAACAAACTTACCCGCTACAGTCAGAGACATTTCACCGAAGTCAAGACACAAAGACGACAAAGACGGGTGGTCAAAGAAGAAGACGATGAAGGAGGTTCAGAGACGGCTCAGTCCATGTGTCCCAGAGAAGAAGAAGAAAGAACAAAACACGTCCTCCTCATTGTCAGCTGAGAGAGGAAGCTCACAGAGCTGCAGCCCCGACCCTGAACGCAGCACACAAGACCCGCCCCCATACACACACACACACACACACACACACACACACACAGAGACACACACACAGAGACACACACACACACACACACACACACACAGAGACACACACACAGAGACACACACACAGAGACACACACACACACACACACACAGACACACACACAGACACACAGAGACACACACACAGACACACACACACAGAGACACACACACACACAGAGACACACACACACACAGAGACACACACAGAGACACACACACACACAGAGACACACACACACACACACAGAGACACACACACAGAGACACACACACACAGACACACACACACACACACACACACACACACACACACACACACACACACACACACACACACAGAGACACACACACAGAGACACACACACACACACACACACACACACACAGGACACATCTGACATGTGGCTGAAGGAGCTGGGAATCAAACCCCCGACGTTCTGGTTAATAGACGACCGACTCTACCCACTGTCCCACAGCCGCCCCACTGATGATGCTCGTTGTAATCCATATAGCGCCCTCTGCTGGGGACAGAGAACTGCTGGTGTAAAACAATGAAACTCAAATGAAAAGATAAAATTAGCCGACTCCAGAGAGTCACTGGATACGCTGATATCGGCCGATATTATCGACTGGCAGATTTATCTGTCGGGCTCAGTGTGGACGAGTTTACTGTTTGAGCCATGTCAAAGGAGAATTTCTGTCACTGTTGACAGACTTTAAAGTTTATCTATCTATTGCGCAATGCGTTTTTTGAACGAGCATAAGAGTTAAAACAGAGCTGCTGCCCCCCCCCCCCCCCCCTACAGTCGATGCTCACTCAGGTCACCATGTGGTGGACTCTGAAGCTTCAGTGTTTATCCAGCTCTGCATGGGTCTGTAAACCTTTCTGTGTTCTAACCTCTCTCCATTTTTCAAAAGCATCTCCAATATTGATCCTAGTTTGAGCACGTTTCTGCTCGTGGAGCTTATTAGAAACATGCAGAGGCTTTTTAGGTCGGGTACAATCACTTCTATCTGAACCACTTCTCTTGCCCACTTCCATCGCTGCAACACCTGTTGACCTGATAACTGCTCTCATATCTGGCAAACTGAGGGGCGTCCAAAACGGCCGTGTGGGGGTCGCCTTAAAAGCGCCTACCTTCTCTGGTCCAAACAAATCCAGAGCATTCAGGAGCAGAATCTAAAGTTAGAAGGAGGACATACTGGCTGCTGCATTGTTGTCAGAGAAGCCAGCACTTCAACATGTTTCCTTAATGATCAGATAGTAAGATACCTTTATCATCTCACTCTCTACACAGCTCACTGATTGGACCTTTAGTTCATGTGGTATTAAGAAATGTTTAAAAGTATACTTTGTTTTCATGTATCAACATCAGTCTCTATTTTGGAGATGTTTTAATGAATGCCTTCACATGTGTTGAATAACTTGATGTTTGTGTTGTAATTTATTTTTATTGATAAGATAAATGACTCAGATAACATTGTGTTTGTGAGCAGGTTCATGCAGCAGTTTAGAAACTGTTTCAGGTCTGTTACCCACCTGAGCACCCTGTCAAAGTACCGGGAGACCCTCACAAACACAGCCGGGAACAACACCAACAGGCCGGGACCGGGACCAGGACAGACTACCGCTGAGACCCGGAGGACCCGAGTTCAAAAAGTCGGTTTAAAAGGTCGAAAGTGTCCGAAGTTTCCTCCTCCTGCTGCTAGCTTCTCCAGCTGACTGCCGGCCTAGCTGCTGTCTGCAGGCAGAGCGAGCGACACCAAACAACTGACAGCGAGTGACGTAAACACAAAGAATGACGCCTATTGGTCCGAGATGCCTGTCAATAACATGAGCAAATCCCTCCTACCATGATAATCTAACTCGACTCAAATAATAGTTTTAAAATGTTTAAATCCATCATATAATAAATAATAGAATAATATGAAACATGAAACAAAATACTACAAAATAAAACACATTTAAGTTAAAACATAATAACAGAATAAAACAAAAACAAATGTAATAAATAATTCGTAAAATACAATATAAATTTAAATTAATTTAATTTAATATTTTTTTTGAATTTAATTTAATTTAACAACATAAATTAAAATAAATAATAATAATAATAATAATGAAATATAAATATTTCTTTTACATTATTATGTATTATTTTTTTATATTACTTTTACCTGTATTAAGCTTTGATAAAAGTTTAGTTTTACAACCATTTCTTTCGTTTATTTTATTTTATTAGATTCTGTGTTAATATTATTACTATGCAGTAATAGTTATAATAATAATTGTGGTAATCAAATTATCATGTATTTACTTCAGTTATTAATGTTACCTGAGTGTGAAACATTCAAATATATCAGATGAATATATTTAAATGATATTTATATCTGACTGTATTTGTATTCTTCCTCTCTAAAGGTGACGTCATGTTAAACTGCTGCGTCATCTTAAACGGATCCATCCAAACCATTAAAGTTCAGCCTGGATCAACACCGCCCCCGTGTGGCTGAAAGGAGAACACAGAAACATGAGAGGTCACTGTAAATCTCGATGTGTTGTTTTTTCCTCTTCACTTCATCTGTCACTAAAAGTCAGGTTTTCAGAGACCTCATTAAAGATGGCGCTTTCTCTTCCTCTTCAGACTTTCATTGACCTCCATCACATCTTTTTCTCTACTTTCCAATTGGACATCGTACCTCTACTCTTTTTTTTCTCCACATTATCCTTCCCTTCCTGATGACCAACCATGGGCTGACCTCCTCACCTTGAAAGCACACCAGAAACCGCTGATATCTAAGATTCAGGACAAACTCCTGGCTCTTGATATCATTAAAAACGTTTCATGGCAGCATGAGGAATAAAGGCGTGCAGCGTGTACGCTCGATGACTCCTAGTGCCAAGCTGCAGCTTAGACAGTACTACACAGAGTCCACTTCAGCAAATCTGGATTATCTGAAATATATCGGGATATTATGATATGTGTGAATTTAATTCAGACAACAAGAGATCTTTGGCTACCTCCCCTAGGGGGTCCCGGGCCCCAGGTTGGGTACCAGTTCTTTAACCAATGCTACCAAGAGATAAGACGAGACAGGTTGACGTGAGACGAGACTAGATGAGGCGAGAGGTGTAACCCCGCCTCTCGACCAATGATGCTCAGATCAGCTCCAGGCCCCCCCCCCACGCAACCAAAAGTGATATAAATGGATGGAGGTTCAGGTGTTATCATGTATCATACAGCAGCTGATGAAGAACCTGGTTGGGCTTGAAATATCTTGAATTGTGTTTTTAATGCATATAGCAAATAAAAAAAGTATAATTTTGTCAATCTTTGTGCATCACATCTCATATTTCTGTTCGACTCTGCATGTGCGTATGTTGGCTGACTTTTTCTAAACTAATGCATTCACCCAAAGGTCTGACACTTGGACAGTAATCACTTTGTTTAGTGTTTAAGTTGTGTTAGGAAAGAAGACATGTTGGGTTCTCTGTGACGTTCTTCCTGGTGTTTGTCTTATCAAATATGTTAATCATGTAAAGAGGAAGGAAGTGTAGTGATTAAAAACACTCTGATATCTGTCGTCCGCTCACTGCCTGCAGAGGAGAGTCTTCTTTCAGACGTTACTCTTCTTCACATGTAAGTAGAATCATTCCTCAACATGTCTGCTAATGTTTGAGTGCTGCTGTGTTTGTATTATTCTACCTGCTAACATGTTTTATCTTCCTTAAAGTCACAACGAGAGATGAGAGGAGCAGCGATGAGTTTAATCAGAGCAGCGAGTTGGTTTATCGTCGTCCTCCTCTCTGTGTCAGGTACGTCATATCTACACTTTCATTCACTTCATTAAAAAAAGAGGAAATGTGTATGAAGGTAGACATGTTGCAAAATAGGAGAGCTTGTAGAATGTGATGTGTGCAAAACAAATTTGTACTTGCAGAAATGCCCCCTCCCGCTCCCTCCTCCCCTCGCTGTGTGTCTGCGTGTGGGGGGAATTGGCCAATCAGAAGTAAATTTCCAGTGAATGCAGTTTATATATTCACCACAGTCACAAACTACAAGATAGTACAAGACTTGCATTAACAGTATAAACACTATAATGACTCAAGTTACTTTTAAGAAGAAACAATATAATTCGCAAGGGATTGTGGGATAGGTAGTCCCTTGACTCAGGACAAAAATTATGTACACAGTCTTGTATCTTTGCCTTTTTCTCTGTTTTGGCGCCGAATTAAATGTACTATAATCACGAGTATTGGGGTGGCTGGTGGTCTTGGTTTCAGTCACCAATCTCTTGATAAAATAAATTTGTGAAAAATCAATGGAGGATTTGAATGGGGAAATTTACTTCTGATTGACCAATTCCCCCCACACGCAGACACACAGCGAGAGGAGGAGGGAGGGGGAGGGGGCATTGCTACAAGTACAAATTTGTTTTGCTACAGACGTCTCGCAAAATGTGTTGCATAAACTCAAGCAGCGCAGATTCACGCAAGAAAAGTAGTGGATTTTTTATACAAGTTCACTTTTTTTTCTTTTTACTTTTTGTGTTTCCATCACATTCTACAAGCTCTCCTATTTTGCAACATATCTACCTTCATAAAATGTGGGACTGATTAATACAGACTGAAGGTGATCTGTGTGAAAAGTGAATCAGGTACAGGTGACTGTATTTGTACCTGTAGGTAAATCTGGTTGCAGGGAGAGTCACGTAAACTTAATAACGCACGGACAAAACATAAAACAGGAAGTGCATAAATGTGTAGGTTCCAATCGAACTCATGATTGACAAGTTGATCTGTAAGAGGGTCTGCTGTGGCTCAGTGGTAGAGTCGGTCATTTCTTAACCGGAAGGTCGAGGGCGTATGAGTGTGTATGAATGGATGAGTTAATACTGATGGACTCTTTACTCAGCGGCCTCTACCATCAGTGTGTGAATGTGTATGAATGGATGAGTTAATACTGATGGACTCTTTACTCAGCAGCCTCTACCATCAGTGTGTGAATGTGTGTGAATGGATGAGTTAATACTGACGGACTCTTTACTCAGCGGCCTCTACCATCAGTGTGTGAATGTGTATGAATGGATGAGTTAATACTGACGGACTCTTTACTCAGCGGCCTCTACCATCAGTGTGTGAATGTGTATGAATGGATGAGTTAATACTGACGGACTCTTTACTCAGCGGCCTCTACCATCAGCGTGTGAATGTGTATGAATGGATGAGTTAATACTGACGGACTCTTTACTCAGCGGCCTCTACCATCAGCGTGTGAATGTGTATGAATGGATGAGTTAATACTGACGGACTCTTTACTCAGCGGCCTCTACCATCAGCGTGTGAATGTGTATGAATGGATGAGTTAATACTGACGGACTCTTTACTCAGCGGCCTCTACCATCAGCGTGTGAATGTGTATGAATGGATGAGTTAATACTGATGGACTCTTTACTCAGCGGCCTCTACCATCAGCGTGTGAATGTGTATGAATGGATGAGTTAATACTGATGGACTCTTTACTCAGCGGCCTCTACCATCAGCGTGTGAATGTGTATGAATGGATGAGTTAATACTGATGGACTCTTTACTCAGCGGCCTCTACCATCAGTGTGTGACTGTGTATGAATGGGTGAGTTAATACTGATGGACTGTTTACTCAGCAGCCTCTACCATCAGTGTGTGAATGTGTATGAATGGATGAGTTAATACTGATGTACTCTTTACTCAGCAGCCTCTACCATCAGTGTGTGAATGTGTATGAATGGATGAGTTAATACTGATGGACTCTTTACACAGCAGCCTCTACCATCAGTGTGTGAATGGATGAGTTAATACTGATGGACTCTTTACTCAGCAGCCTCTACCATCAGTGTGTGAATGGATGAGTTAATACTGATAGACTCTTTACTCAGCAGCCTCTACCATCAGTGTGTGAATGTGTATGAATGGATGAGTTAATACTGATGGACTCTTTACTCAGCAGCCTCTACCATCAGTGTGTGAATGTGTATGAATGGATGAGTTAATACTGATGGACTCTTTACTCAGCGGCCTCTACCATCAGTGTGTGACTGTGTATGAATGGATGAGATAATACTGATGGACTCTTTACTCAGCGGCCTCTACCATCAGCGTGTGAATGTGTATGAATGGATGAGTTAATACTGATGGACTCTTTACTCAGCGGCCTCTACCATCAGTGTGTGAATGTGTATGAATGGATGAGTTAATACTGATGGACTGTTTACTCAGCAGCCTCTACCATCAGTGTGTGAATGTGTATGAATGGATGAGTTAATACTGATGGACTCTTTACGCAGTAGCCTCTACCATCAGTGTGTGAATGTGTATGAATGGATGAGTTAATACTGATGGACTCTTTACTCAGCGGCCTCTACCATCAGTGTGTGAATGTGTATGAATGGATGAGTTAATACTGACGGACTCTTTACTCAGCGGCCTCTACCATCAGCGTGTGAATGTGTATGAATGGATGAGTTAATACTGACGGACTCTTTACTCAGCGGCCTCTACCATCAGCGTGTGAATGTGTATGAATGGATGAGTTAATACTGATGGACTCTTTACTCAGCGGCCTCTACCATCAGCGTGTGAATGTGTATGAATGGATGAGTTAATACTGATGGACTCTTTACACAGCGGCCTCTACCATCAGCGTGTGAATGTGTATGAATGGATGAGTTAATACTGATGGACTCTTTACTCAGTGGCCTCTACCATCAGTGTGTGAATGTGTATGAATGGATGAGTTAATACTGATGGACTCTTTACTCAGCGGCCTCTACCATCAGTGTGTGACTGTGTATGAATGGATGAGTTAATACTGATGGACTGTTTACTCAGCAGCCTCTACCATCAGTGTGCGAATGTGTATGAATGGATGAGTTAATACTGATGTACTCTTTACTCAGCAGCCTCTACCATCAGTGTGTGAATGTGTATGAATGGATGAGTTAATACTGATGGACTCTTTACACAGCAGCCTCTACCATCAGTGTGTGAATGGATGAGTTAATACTGATGGACTCTTTACTCAGCAGCCTCTACCATCAGTGTGTGAATGGATTAGTTAATACTGATAGACTCTTTACTCAGCAGCCTCTACCATCAGTGTGTGAATGTGTATGAATGGATGAGTTAATACTGATGGACTCTTTACTCAGCAGCCTCTACCATCAGTGTGTGAATGTGTATGAATGGATGAGTTAATACTGATGGACTCTTTACTCAGCAGCCTCTACCATCAGTGTGTGACTGTGTATGAATGGATGAGTTAATACTGATGGACTCTTTACTCAGCGGCCTCTACCATCAGCGTGTGAATGTGTATGAATGGATGAGTTAATATTGATGGACTCTTTACTCAGCGGCCTCTACCATCAGTGTGTGAATGTGTATGAATGGATGAGTTAATACTGATGGACTGTTTACTCAGCAGCCTCTACCATCAGTGTGTGACTGTGTATGAATGGATGAGTTAATACTGATGGACTCTTTACTCAGCAGCCTCTACCATCAGTGTGTGAATGTGTATGAATGGATGAGTTAATACTGATGGACTCTTTACACAGCAGCCTCTACCATCAGTGTGTGAATGGATGAGTTAATACTGATGGACTCTTTACTCAGCAGCCTCTACCATCAGTGTGTGACTGTGTATGAATGGATGAGATAATACTGATGGACTCTTTACTCAGCAGCCTCTATCATCAGCGTGTGAATGTGTATGAATGGATGAGTTAATACTGATGGACTGTTTACTCAGCGGCCTCTACCATCAGTGTGTGAATGTGTATGAATGGATGAGTTAATACTGATGGACTGTTTACTCAGCAGCCTCTACCATCAGTGTGTGAATGTGTATGAATGGATGAGTTAATACTGATGGACTCTTTACTCAGCAGCCTCTACCATCAGTGTGTGAATGTGTATGAATGGATGAGTTAATACTGATGGACTCTTTACTCAGCAGCCTCTACCATCAGTGTGTGAATGTGTATGAATGGATGAGTTAATACTGATGGACTCTTTACTCAGCAGCCTCTACCATCAGTGTGTGAACGTGGAGGTATGACCTGCGGTGTAAAAGAGCTTTGAGTCTTTTGGGACTTGGGTTGGGAAACGGAGGGTCGCTGGTTCATGTCCTGGTGCAGAGTAAGTCTGATAATTGGTCTAGTAGTCTGAGAGGTGCAAGTACACTTCCTGAGCACTGCCGATGTGCCCCTCCCCCCAACTCACCCCCTCACTCTGACATCTCTCCATCAGTGCATGACTACAGTATCCTGTTTGTGCATGTGTGTGTGTGTGTGTGTGTGTGTTTCAGTAGAGCATAAAAATGTAATTTCCCCTCACAGGATTAATAAAGTATATCTTCTTCTAAAAGTTACAGAGTCTAAACAATTAAAATAGAAAATAAATAAATTAACCATTTAGAAGCATGACATCAGCTTCCCCAGTCTGCTGTCTCACTGACTTGTTCTGCTCTATAATGGCTGCAGGTACAAAGCTGCTCCTTACACGCTTTGTAGTGTTGTAGTCCAGACCACATGAACCGACACCAGAGTGCTCTGAGACAAGACCAAGACAAAGACCAAGGCATTTAGGGATCGAGACCGAGACAAGACGAAGACCAAGACCAAGACCAAGACCAAGACCAAGACCAAGGCAGGGCGAGACCGAGACAAGACCAAGACCAAGGCATTTAGGGATCGAGACCGAGTCAAGACCAAGACAAAGACCAAGACCAAGACCAAGGCAGGGCGAGACCGAGACAAGACCAAGGCATTTAGGGATCGAGACCGAGACAAGACCAAGACCAAGACCAAGGCAGGGCGAGACCGAGACAAGACCAAGACCAAGACCAAGGCATTTAGGGATCGAGACCGAGTCAAGACCAAGACCATGACCAAGACCAAGACCAAGGCAGGGCGAGACCGAGACAAGACCAGGACCAAGACCAAGACCAAGACCAAGACCAAGGCATTTAGGGATCGAGACCGAGTCAAGACCAAGACCATGACCAAGACCAAGAACAAGGCAGGGCGAGACCGAGACAAGACCAGGACCAAGGCAGGGCGAGACCAAGACAAGACCAAGACCTAGGCAGGGCGAGACCGAGACAAGACCAAGACCAATGCAGGGCGAGAGCGAGAGCGAGACAAGACCAAGACCAAGACCAAGGCAGGGCAGGGCAGGACCGAGACAAGACCAAGACCAAGGCAGGGCAGGACCGAGACAAGACCAAGACCAAGACCAAGACCAAGGCAGGGGGAGACAGAGACTAGACCAAGGCAGGGCGAGACCGAGACAAGACCAAGACATTTAGGGATTGAGAACGAGTCAAGACCAAGACCAAGGCAGAGCGAGACCGAGACAAGACCAGGACCAAGGCAGGGCGAGACCAAGACAAGACCAAGACCTAGGCAGGGCGAGACCGAGATAAGACCAAGACCAATGCAGAGCGAGAGCGAGAGCGAGAGCGAGAGCGAGAGCGAGAGCGAGACAAGACCAAGACCAAGACCAAGACCAAGGCAGGGCAGGACCGAGACAAGACCAAGACCAAGACCAAGGCAGGGGGAGACCGAGACAAGACCAAGACCAAGCCAGGGCAGGGCAGGACCGAGACAAGACCAAGACCATAAATATCACTGAATAATCCTCATCTTGAGTGCAGGGGGCGTGTCCCTCACTTAAAAGAGGCGTTTTCCTTCTAATCTCAGTGATGACGTGGAGAAATAGCCGATCAGTGGTGGTCTTGACCGGTCTTTATTTGAAATCCTGAGTCCGCCCAGTCTGAGACCAAGACTGATTTGGAGTACTACAACACTAGTGCTTAGTTCTGCACTTTGTGTTTCAGGATCCCTGTTACTCTCAGAAATACTACAAACACTGTCTCGTATTCTGTGATGTGACGTCTCCACACATGAAGTTGTTTTCTGACTTTAGTTTGAATCATCCGTTTTCACGTCTAACAGGAAGTTCACCTCTTTTTCTTGACATATACCAAAGCACAAGTCTGCTTATCACTCTTAGATACCACAAATTAAAATGTGTTTTATTATTCATGCTCTCAGACTTTACCCCTGCAGTATTTCTTCTAAAGCAGAGTTTGTTCTCAGATTCTCTCTAATACAGTTTCTATCTCCTGATAGTTTTTGTGGGTGGAAACTTGTCTCACAGTGAATATCTTCCACCATCACACATCCACACCAAACCCTGCTACTTCCTTCTTCAAAGTGTCAGATCTTATCCAAGCAGCATCCTCCGGTGTTGACGAATGAAGCTGATGCAAAACAACAACCTGCAGTTCCTCGGGTGTCCACTAGAGGCTGGCTGCAGAAGCACATGAAGTCACATACACACCAATTCTAAAAAAGCCTGTTTACATTTTTGAGTCTTTAAAGTGATTACAGTTGGATAGAATCGTGATCAGATGATTTTTAGACGTTGAGATATGTTGAGGTTTTTATTTTTTCTTCTGAAAGTTATGAATGTTGATGGTTGTTCCTGATGTGCTCTGTGTTTCAGCGGGTTATGTTCAGGATCTCTGGGATGTGACATACTCTTCTGAGGAGATCTGTGCCCATAAAGGATCGACTGTGGAGATGAGCTGCACCTTCACATACCCAGAGGGAATAAACGAGGAAGTTAACACACTTCAGGAAACATTTTGGTCTGCTGATGATCATGAATATAAAGTAGATGTTAAAGAAGACTCCAAGTATTCAGGCCGTGTGCAGAATACCTGTGTGGGGAACAACTGTACTCTGAGAATCACAGACGTGAGAGAGACAGACATGACTAGATACATGTTCATATTGAAAACAAACATCAGCAGATATTTAAGTCGATATGGGGTCTTCCTTCACGTCACAGGTAATATTTCACACTTTATTCTCTGAACTCACAGTTTCTAATATGCTGTATATTAATGTATTTACTACATGTTTGTGTGCTGATATTTCTACATATGTTCAGATCTCCAGGTGGAGGTGAGAAGACATGAGGCTGTACTCCTCTTTACATGTTCCAATGGATGTCCTGATGAAACCTCCTTCATCTGGTTCAAGAATGGAGAGGAAATCAAAGATGAAACATCATATCGTTATTCACCAGAGCAGGTTCTTCAGACAGACAGTTATTCCTGTGCTGTACGAGGACATGAGAAGTTCCCGTCTCCTCCAGTGTGTGAGTTTATTTACAGTCTTCACTGATTCACACCATCACACGGAGCCTTTAAAGGTCCAATCAGTGAGATGTGTAGAGAGTGAAACGATAAAGTGAGCTTACTATCTGATCAGACATTAAGGAAACATGTTGAAGTGCTGGCTTCTCTGACAACAATGCAGCAGCCAGTATGTCCTCCTTCTAACTTTAGATTCTGCTCCTGAATGCTCTGGATTTGTTTGGACCAGAGAAGGTAGGCGGTTTTAAGACACGCCCCCCCACACGGCCGTTTTGGGCGCCCCTCAGTTTGCCAGATATGAGAGCAGTTATCAGGTCAACAGGTGTTGCAGCGATGGAAGCGGGCAAGAGAAGTGGTTCAGATAGAAGTGATTGTACCCGACCTAAAAAGCCTCTGCATGTTTCTAATAAGCTCCACGAGCAGAAAGGTGCTCAAACCATAGACTGTAAAAATAATGGACGGGACAAGGTCCCCGGTCTAGTGAAGCTTTTATTTTTAGAGCTCCCCCTGCTGACTGGCTGCAGTATAGGTCATAAACTCCGCCTCCTCCATGATAACAGACGGGATGTGGGTCAAACCTAAACTCTGCTGTGATCATTAGTTATTATCACCCTACATTGTGTTCAAGTGCTCATTTTTCTGTGAAGTTTGTTTTAAATAAGTTATTTGAGGTTGAAAAACGGGATTTTACGTCATATTTGACGATGATTGACAGCCGCCGATCTTGCGTAGCTCTCTTTGTGAATAGTAAAAGTTACGTAGTGAAGGAAAGCCGAGACGCCATTTAATTTTTCCGTTCAGTTTTTTCGTCTTTTTTGAGCTGGCAAAATGAGTTGATCTGCAGTAAACTGTTTTAACCGACCTGTGGGAGCTAAGGGATCTTTGCAGTTTTTTCGGTAAGTAAAAAAGTGTGATTTATGTGTCATTGGTTAAAGTCGTTATCTAGCTAGCTAACACATAAGCAGTCTAAGGTTAGCTGAAATGTTGTAAAGCTAGGTTACTTATCCGGCATGATTTATCTTTTTATTTTATTTTTTAAAATGAGCAAACCTAATAACTGACATGCTGTTTCTTGATATTGTTATATCATTATTGTGATTTAAATTGTATTTAAAACCAAGAATCGTAATATAAAATCTGTTCATAGATGAGGTTCATTGACTGTACAGTTATTTTACAACAAAAATAAATAGTCTGGTAAAGTCTCAAAAAAGTATCTAGGGCAAAAACAAAGTCAAATAATTGTAATCTAGCCTGCATCATTACTAATGTGTACATGTTTACAGTCTGAGTGATAAGTGGGTTATACCGAGAGTAACAGGTTTTACTTTCACCGTGCAGACTGAAATTCATAGGAGTATATACGAGGGTAGAATATTTCTCTATGTATCCAGATAAAACTAAAGGTAAGATCTGATTTAATATAACTGTTACTGATTTAAGATCCAGATAAAACTAAAGGTAAGATCTGATTTAATATAACTGTTACTGATTTAAGATCCAGATAAAACTAAAGGTAAGATCTGATTTAATATAACTGTTACTGATTTAAGATCTAGATAAAACTAAAGGTAAGATCTGATTTAATATAACTGTTACTGATTTAAGATCCAGATAAAACTAAAGGTAAGATCTGATTTAATATAACTGTTACTGATTTAAGATCCAGATAAAACTAAAGGTAAGATCTGATTTAATATAACTGTTACTGATTTAAGATCTAGATAAAACTAAAGGTAAGATCTGATTTAATATAATTGTTACTGATTTAAGATCCAGATAAAACTAAAGGTAAGATCTGATTTAATATAACTGTTACTGATTTAAGATCCAGATAAAACTAAAGGTAAGATCTGATTTAATATAACTGTTACTGATTTAAGATCCTGATAAAACTAAAGGTAAGATCTGATTTAATATAACTGTTAGTGATTTAAGATCCAGATAAAACTAAAGATAAGATCTGATTTAATATAACTGTTACTGATTTAAGATCCAGATAAAACTAAAGGTAAGATCTGATTTAATATAACTGTTACTGATTTAAGATCCAGATAAAACTAAAGGTAAGATCTGATTTAATATAACTGTTACTGATTTAAGATCCAGATAAAACTAAAGGTAAGATCTGATTTAATATAACTGTTACTGATTTAAGATCCAGATAAAACTAAAGATAAGATCTGATTTAATATAACTGTTACTGATTTAAGATCCAGATAAAACTAAAGGTAAGATCTGATTTAATATAACTGTTACTGATTTAAGATCCAGATAAAACTAAAGGTAAGATCTGATTTAATATAACTGTTAATGATTTAAGATCCAGATAAAACTAAAGGTAAGATCTGATTTAATATAACTGTTAGTGATTTAAGATCCAGATAAAACTAAAGGTAAGATCTGATTTAATATAACTGTTACTGATTTAAGATCCAGATAAAACTAAAGGTAAGATCTGATTTAATATAACTGTTACTGATTTAAGATCCAGATAAAACTAAAGGTAAGATCTGATTTAATATAACTGTTAGTGATTTAAGATCCAGATAAAACTAAAGGTAAGATCTGATTTAATATAACTGTTACTGATTTAAGATCCAGATAAAACTAAAGGTAAGATCTGATTTAATATAACTGTTACTGATTTAAGATCCAGATAAAACTAAAGGTAAGATCTGATTTAATATAACTGTTACTGATTTAAGATCCAGATAAAACTAAAGGTAAGATCTGATTTAATATAACTGTTACTGATTTAAGATCCAGATAAAACTAAAGGTAAGATCTGATTTAATATAACTGTTACTGATTTAAGATCCAGATAAAACTAAAGGTAAGATCTGATTTAATATAACTGTTACTGATTTAAGATCCAGATAAAACTAAAGGTAAGATCTGATTTAATATAACTGTTACTGATTTAAGATCTAGATAAAACTAAAGGTAAGATCTGATTTAATATAACTGTTACTGATTTAAGATCCAGATAAAACTAAAGGTAAGATCTGATTTAATATAACTGTTACTGATTTAAGATCCAGATAAAACTAAAGGTAAGCTCTGATTTAATATAACTGTTACTGATTTAAGATCCAGATAAAACTAAAGATAAGCTCTGATTTAATATAACTGTTACTGATTTAAGATCCAGATAAAACTAAAGGTAAGATCTGATTTAATATAACTGTTACTGATTTAAGATCCAGATAAAACTAAAGGTAAGATCTGATTTAATATAACTGTTAATGATTTAAGATCCAGATAAAACTAAAGGTAAGATCTGATTTAATATAACTGTTAGTGATTTAAGATCCAGATAAAACTAAAGGTAAGATCTGATTTAATATAACTGTTACTGATTTAAGATCCAGATAAAACTAAAGCTAAGATCTGATTTAATATAACTGTTACTGATTTAAGATCCAGATAAAACTAAAGGTAAGATCTGATTTAATATAACTGTTACTGATTTAAGATCCAGATAAAACTAAAGGTAAGATCTGATTTAATATAACTGTTACTGATTTAAGATCCAGATAAAACTAAAGGTAAGATCTGATTTAATATAACTGTTAATGATTTAAGATCCAGATAAAACTAAAGGTAAGATCTGATTTAATATAACTGTTAATGATTTAAGATCCAGATAAAACTAAAGGTAAGATCTGATTTAATATAACTGTTACTGATTTAAGATCCAGATAAAACTAAAGGTAAGATCTGATTTAATATAACTGTTACTGATTTAAGATCCAGATAAAACTAAAGGTAAGATCTGATTTAATATAACTGTTAATGATTTAAGATCCAGATAAAACTAAAGGTAAGATCTGATTTAATATAACTGTTACTGATTTAAGATCTAGATAAAACTAAAGGTAAGATCTGATTTAATATAACTGTTACTGATTTAAGATCTAGATAAAACTAAAGGTAAGATCTGATTTAATATAACTGTTACTGATTTAAGAGACTAACTGAAACGTGAACACAAACATCAACAACCTGCGGTGGTGTAATGTAATATTAACGGAGCATCATGCTGCTTAAACGTGATAAATATTCTGCTTTGTCTTCCACACACCAATTCAACAGTCACAAGTTGATCATATTGTAAATTTAATGACGCTCATTGAGAATTTGTACTAAAAATTGACAAAACCTGCGGTGATTGTGACTGTGTCTGTATTTAGCACCTTTTGAAAGGAAGGTGTTAATACAGGAGATCAGTGTTACACACAACATGCTGCTGTTATTGAAGTTAGGAGGAGACATAGGTACAATAAAAGAAGACATAAAGATCACGTTTTTCCCCACACATGTTAATGTGTTTTAAATGTCATGCATTTATTTTTGATTTCGCTTCAATAATCGTTAACAAAGAGAAACACCATGATTAAGCTACAGGCTATTGTTGTCTTTATATATCCAAAGAAAACTGAACATCCACAGCCTCTGCATTCAAAAGAATTTCCACATTGATATTTATGTCTTCCTATTTCCCTCTTCTCACCAACATTATATTTTAAACGGAGGATTTCCTTTTTCTCGGGTCTCTCGTCTCTCACACAGCTCGCCCCCCTCTGGTGCATTCCTCTCCATAATGCGCTCGTCTCCTCCCTCTAAAGCCCGCTGCTGTTGCTACTCTGTAGGACGCTTTGATTGGGGCACCTCACCAATAAAATACTATTTTATATTTTATAAGCAGTTTGCCACCACACTGCACTTTTACTCTCCAAAGGCATATGAGTATGTGTGTGACAACTTTAACAAAGCTTTACCACACAGTCACACCATCCACACAGCTGATCCAGGATTTACTGTAGCATCTTTTACAGCACTAAGAGGTCATGTGCAGGCAAACAGAGAGAAGGGAAAAGAAACAATCTGTGCTCTCAAATAACAAAGCAGTCTCAAATCTTTTTGAGGAATTACAGCTAAAAAAATCTACTTTGCATACAGTACATCCTCTGATAAATAAAGTGAAGTACTTTGATTGCATTTCTGTGGTGTTCCTGTAGGTGACCATGATGCAGCCAGACTGAAGCAGCACGTTGTGAAGGTGGACGCCATCATCTTGTCTTTGCAGCGCTGATTCTGAAGAGAACGCCTTCACATAGGACTCCAAGGTAAAATGATCTCTCATATGATTGGACTGTGTTATTGTAACCGCTATCAGCATCAAAGTAATTTTAGTAACAATTTATAATCCTTCTTAAAATGTAAGGAAGACTAGCAGAAGATTTTAACAGCCTCTGTGATTCTGCAAGAAGTTCATGTTTAAATTGTTCTTCTTTCTGTCTTCAAGGAAATCAATGCTCAAAGGAAACAGCAGTCCAGACTCTGATTCCAGCTCCGGTGAGGTTCTGCACACAAATCTGATTATATGAGAATATTTAACATTAGTTTAATTTATCAGGCTGGCCCATGTGATGACAGTTTAAAATAATCTTCAATAGAAAGTGGCAGGAACACTTTTGTCTTAAAACATAAATTCATAAAGCTGATCATATTATTGGATTCATCCTGTCTTATGATATATTTTGTTTTTCCTCTTAAATAGTTCTCCTGTCTTTAAAACAAACTTTAGAAGCTGAAGTTTAGCAGAACCTGAGGACAGATCTGATTTCAGGTCTGAGGCATAAACATCACAGTAAAATTCATTATACTTTACATTTAACTCCATGATTGTTTTTCTTTATTACAGAAGATGCCCTCAGATTCAGATCCATCAACAACCCCTGACAACATGGAGGACTCGTCCCCTGAGCGTTTCCTGTCCTCTCTCGATGTTCTTCTCTTCAGTTATTAACTCTTGAAAACAGCAGCACAAAATGCCAGACTGTTTGACAAGTCTGTGATTGAATAAATGGAAATGGAATCTCATGCATATCTTCTTATGCTTATTGGCTTTAAATGTTTAATATTAAATAAGTTTGAAGGCCATTTATCTCAGACGAGACCGGCTGTGACAAGCTGAGCTCGTCTGTTAGCTTTGCTGTTGTCTTAGCTGTTGTTGGTCAAGAAGAACTTAATGTCAGTTCAAGGCCTTTTCAAATGTGAGCTATAAACTTAACTGCTAAATGATTTTACTGTGACCAACACGTTGTAGTGCTCCAGTTAATCAGAGACAGTCAATTCAGATTTAAAAAAAGTTTATTTAAACATTTTATGAAAAAAAAAAAATTCAATAAACAACCTCTGGCTTCATGAACCATGTGGAAAATAAGTAAGGGAGACCATCAGGTCGAACTGCTGGGACATAGGAGAAAGTATAAAAAATAATTTAACAAAGAAATCCAAACAAAAATCAAATTAAGTATAAAGATCCTGGATGATTGTTTGACTGTTAAAATATGATGGAAAAGCAAATCCAACACAACCCTCCAGCATCTGGCCTTTCAAACATCATGTAAAGAAAATAGTACCATTGAATATTGACCAGGATCTCTGTGTTTTATATGAGGATGACTCTGTCCACCTTCTCACTGTTCACTGTCACAAAGCTCCAGACTCTGTTCACCTTCTCACTGTTCACTGTCACAAAGCTCCAGACTCTGTTCACCTTCTCACTGTTCACTGTCACACAGCTCCAGACTCTGTCCACCTTCTTACTGTTCACTGTCACAAAGCTCCAGACTCTGTCCACCTTCTCACTGTTCACTGTAACAAAGCTCCAGACTCTGTCCACCTTCTCACTGTTCACTGTAACAAAGCTCCAGACTCTGTTCACCTTCTCACTGTTCACTGTCACAAAGCTCCAGACTCTGTTCACCTTCTCACTGTTCACTGTCACAAAGCTCCAGACTCTGTTCACCTTCTCACTGTTCACTGTCACAAAGCTCCAGACTCTGTTCACCTTCTCACTGTTCACTGTTCACTGTCACAAAGCTCCAGACTCTGTTCACCTTCTCACTGTTCACTGTCACAAAGCTCCAGACTCTGTCCACCTTCTCACTGTTCACTGTCACAAAGCTCCAGACTCTGTCCACCTTCTCACTGTTCACTGTAACAAAGCTCCAGACTCTGTCCACCTTCTCACTGTTCACTGTAACAAAGCTCCAGACTCTGTCCACCTTCTCACTGTTCACTGTTCACTGTTCACTGTAACAAAGCTCCAGACTCTGTCCACCTTCTCACTGTTCACTGTAACAAAGCTCCAGACTCTGTCCACCTTCTCACTGTTCACTGTAACAAAGCTCCAGACTCTGTCCACCTTCTCACTGTTCACTGTCACAAAGCTCCAGACTCTGTCCACCTTCTCACTGTTCACTGTTCACTGTCACAAAGCTCCAGACTCTGTCCACCTTCTCACTGTTCACTGTCACAAAGCTCCAGACTCTGTCCACCTTCTCACTGTTCACTGTCACAAAGCTCCAGACTCTGTCCACCTTCTCACTGTTCACTGTCACAAAGCTCCAGACTCTGTCCACCTTCTCACTGTTCACTGTCACAAAGCTCCAGACTCTGTCCACCTTCTCACTGTTCACTGTCACAAAGCTCCAGACTCTGTCCACCTTCTCACTGTTCACTGTAACAAAGCTCCAGACTCTGTCCACCTTCTCACTGTTCACTGTCACAAAGCTCCAGACTCTGTCCACCTTCTCACTGTTCACTGTCACAAAGCTCCCTTTATAACCCTATTTTCAGGATTTTAACCCTTTAGATGCCAGTTTGATGACACGATGTTACAAGTTTCTACAAAAACACAACAACACAAAAAATGTGTGATTTTCTAAATAATATATGTTGGGGGTTAGGCAACTTTTGGAATATCGTAAGCATTGTTGAAAATATTATTCTATATTATTTTTACAGCCATTTTTTGGAAGTGGACATTTTTGTCCACGAGTGGCTCAAGAGGGCGAAACATTTTAAATGAGGCACTGCACAAAAACTAATAATGCATTTTCATCAATGTTGTTGATAATCTTTGACATATCCAAGACTGTGTTGGAAATAAATCCCCCAGCCCCCCCCTCATATATAATATAGAAAATATAATTTGTTTTGTGTTTTTTGTTTTCTAAAAACCTGTGAAATCATTTCATAAAACTTGCATCTAAAGGGTTAAAATCCTGAAAATATTTGAATATTTGATAGTTAAAATATTATTCTAATGATCTTCACAGCCGTTTTAGGGAGCGGATATTTCTGTCAACGAGTGGCTCAAGAGGATAGTAAATTTGTACCCAGTGTATCATAGAACTATTCAAAAAAATTAAATTGGAATTTCAAAATGTATCTAGAAAACAAACTTCCTACGAAAAATCATTCCATATGCGCTAACACAGTCAAAGTGATTGTAAGAGGAAAGTGAAAAATTCATTGAGTGATACCAGAGGGTTAAATGGTACCTCCATTTTCATTTGTGCAGGTTATCAGAGAGTTTCCTGATTATCTGTCTCACTGTTTCATTTTTCTGCAAATATAAAAACTTTTATTCAGCAGGTATGATCGTCAGTTTCAGAACCAAAGCTGTTCAATATAACACATCCATCTTCATCTGATGTGAGGTCTCTCTGATTCTCCTCCAGATGCTCCAAAGCCTCCTTCTGTGTCAGTGAGTTCCCACGGTGAGATAGTGGAGGGCACTTCAGTCAATCTGACCTGTAGCAGTGATGCTAACCCAGCAGCTGATTACACCTGGTACAAGGCGGATGAACCTCTAAAGCCTAATCACACATATCCAGGAGCTACACTTGTCTTCAGCTCCATCGAGTCCTCTGACTTTGGGGAGTTTTACTGTGAAGCTGAGAACACGCTGGGGAGAACGACCTCCAAACGCATCTCTGTCAACCTAACATGTGAGTCAAACACTCATCATTAAATAGAGTGAGATGAAGCTACTTCTACCTACCAACCAAGCAGCAACATCACGTGTTGAAACATGAAGCCGATGCTGAAGTGTAACATCCTGCAGTTCCTGGAGTGTCCACTAGAGGCTGGCTGCAGAAGCACAGGAAGCCACATGTATAGGTCCTATCCTTTCCAATGGATGCCTGGTGGCTTTAAATACCTTGGAATAAATATCACACCAAAATTAGACGATCTATTCAAAGAGAACTACACCCCTCTGATAGATAAGATAAAAGCAGATACATGTAAGTGGTCAACTCTACCATTATCTCTGTTAGGAAGAATAAATGTTATAATAATGAATGTTCTACCAAGATTTAACTTTCTTTTCCAAATGTTACCATGTTATTTATCTTCAGCATTTTTTAAACTTTTAAACAAAGACATTTCTAAATTTATCTGGTCCAATAAGAAACCAAGGATTAGTCTCACAAACCTCATGAAACCAGAAAACATGGGGGGCCTTGGTCTCCCCAACCTCCAGTATTACTTTTGGTCAGCTCAATTATGTAATTTAATATCGTGGTCACTGGGGAGACAGGACTCATTGTGGGTCCAGATGGAGGCCAATTTTTTTGATCCCTTGCCTTTGGACTCCCTTATATTCATAAAACAATTTAATAGGATAAAAAACATGGATCAGTGCTTCACTGTCTTCAATTAATATAAGTAAATGGACAAGCTAATAAAACAATTAGAGATTTGTTTCATAAAAACTTACAACCAAAATCATTCATTGACTTAAAAACTGAATATGGTATCCCGAACACAGATTTTTTTAAATATCTACAGATTCGGAATGTTGTTGGATCACTAATCAAAGAAAAAAAGTTACGGTTGGTGAAGATGGCTGCCTGAACCGAAGCTCCGACTAGCATCATTTAATTAATAGAATAGAATAGAATAGAATAGAATAGAATAGAATAGAATTACTTTATTGATCCCAAACTGGGAAATTGTGGCGTTACAGCAGCAGGTTTTCCAAACACACAATATGAGTAAAAAGAAAACCACAATGTTAGCAAAATAAACATAATATAATATTAAATACAAAGTAAATAAGTACTAAAAGATATCAAAAATAAGAATGTGAATATATACAACCAGGATTTAATTTAGCATTACTAGTCTTAAATATGGAAGATTCAATGTAAATGTGTAAAAACAGAGTCGTAAATGAACAGTATTGACATGAGTTAAAGTGCATGAGTGTAGACATATTATCAGCAGAAACTATTCAATATAACAGCGAGTAGACAGACAAATGAAGTGAACATGAGTGCAGGGATAATTTGTACATTTTGCAGAACAGATTACAGTATGGAGAGACAGATATTATCATGATGACAGTTCTCTGAGCTGTTGTACAGAGTTATGGCCTTCAGTAAGAAAGATTTCTTGTATCTGTCCTTGTGACAGCGGAGTTGTATCAGTCTGTTGGAGAAGCTGCTCCGCTGTTTGTCCAGTAGGGTGTGCAGAGGGTGATCAGGATTATCCATAATGGATAACAGTTTGTTCAGAGTCCTCCTCTCTGTCACCACTACAAAAGAGTCCAGCTTGCAGCCTATCACAGAGCAGGCCTTCTTAATGAGTTTGTCCAGTCTCTTAGTGTCACCAGCTCCAATGCTGCTCCCCCAGCAGACCACAGCAGAGAACAGTGCACTGGCCACAACAGACTGATAGAAGATCTCCAACATCTTGCTGCACACGTTGAAGCATCTCAGCTTCCTCAGAAAGCAGAGTCGGCTCATCCCCTTCTTGTGCACAGCCTGAGTGAGGGCCATCCCGAATGGTGGATGTGGAAAAGAGAGTGGACTGGCTGGAGGACGCAGACAGAGAAATGAAAGCGACACTGGAGGCTAACCCACTTGCTGCTAAAGCGGAGGTAGAGGACCTCCGTGATCAATTAGAAGATATGAAGAACCGCAACCGACGCAACAATCTAAGATTTGTGGGTGTCCCAGAAGGTAAAGAAAACGGGGATATGACGGTGTTTATGCAGAAACTACTGGCATCAGTCCTCGACTTGGATGAAAGTGTACAGCCACCGGAGATCGATCGAGCTCACAGGGCCCCGATACCATGGCCAAATCCGGGGGAGAGACCGCGCACCGTCCTGGTTCGCTTCCTCCGCTCATCTGACAGGGAGTTTATTTTACTCACTGCACCAAATAAACCTGAGCTGAAGTGGGAAGGTAACCACATCATGATATTCCCTGATTTCTCACGAGCCACGCAGCTGAAACGGGATAAATTCAGGTTCAGTTCGCCCTCATCTACCCGGCTATCCTGAGGATTAATCACACCGGAGGACAGAAACGATTTGATCATCCAAAAATAACAAGGGAGCATATTCAGAAGATTCCGGTGTAAAGAGGGCCAATGGACCAAAAGAGTGCTTCAGGATTATTTACACCATAAAACACGGTAATTAGAAGGAGGTGACTGGGTTATGGAGACAGGGTGAATAGGGAGTTGTACGGGACATTGCGCAGGAGCATACAGCCTTCTATAGGCTACTTTTATTTATTTTATTACTAGTATCTTATTGTTATTATTTTTATTTTATTTTATTTTTCTAATAACTATCTCACCAGAATGGATAAGGATGCTGTCGGTCTGTGGGGGGTAAGTCACTTGGTCAGTGGACGATCATGGACCGTGAGTTTGGTTCTGTTAAAGGGGAGAGCGCAGAGTTCAGGGTTACGCGCTATAGGGGTGTACAGTTTTTCGGGTGTGAGGGGTCTAGCAAGGCTATGTATCATGAGTGTAGAATGGAGAGGTGGCAGGCGATCATGTGTATATTTCCAACTGTATTATATGACTGCTAAATTTGATAATTTGCATATTTCCACTTGGAACGTGAAGGGCCTGGGACATCCAATTAAGAGAGAAAAGATTTAGTCTATTCTGAAATCCACTCAGCATGATGTAGTGTTTTTACAGGAGACACATCTGTCTGCTGAAGAATCAGATAAATTGTGTAGAGACTGGGTGAGTTATGTCTATTACAGTGTAGGATCTAGCCAAAGCCGTGGAGTTTTAACACTTATTAACAAAACATTACAATTTAAGTGCATCAGACAAATTAAAGATCCATTAGGCAGGGTCCTTATAGTAGTTACAGAAATACAGGGTCACATGATTATTTTGGCAAATATATATGCCCCAAACGGAGATGACCCGAAATTTTTCGCCGACCTTGAAGCAAAAATCCAGCAGGCAGGAGATCATAATGTCATTACTGGTGCAGACTTTAATTTGGTATTGGATTCTTTGCTGGATCGGAGTAGCTCTAGCCCAATAAGGATGCCTAAGGCTTCACTTGCAGTGAGACATATGGCTGAGTCTTTAGGTTATATAGACGTGTGGAGGATCTTGAATCCAAAAGGAAGGGATTACACTTTCTTCTCAGCTCCACACACAACATTCTCCCGAATAGACTTTTTTCTAATTTCTAAAAGCCTTCTGCACTCCGTAATTTCTTTCTTCAAGTTAGCCTGGAGGTGCTGCCTTGCAGTGACAGGACACGGATGCCCCGGTGGAGATTTAATTCATCTCTTTTGCAAGAATCTGACTTCAAGGAGGCATTGAGAAATCAAATTAGGATTTATATTGAGTTGAATGAACCAACATCGCCCTCTGCAGGAATAACTTGGGAAGCCCTTAAGGCAGTACTGAGAGGCTTTGTAATCCAATATGCTTCCCGTAAGAAAAAAACAGCTAAAGCAAAACAGGCTGAAATAGAAGAAAAAGTTAAGAAGGTTGAGAAAAGGTTAAAAAGACACTTTAATGTTGAGGACCTTAGGGTGCTAACACAACTTAAATATGATTATAACAGCATTCACAGAAAGTGGAGTTCTCGCTCTTTAGAATGAGACAAAAATATTATGAATCGGGAGATAAAGCAGGTAAATTACTGGCAAACAGCTTAAAACAGAAAGAACTATTAACTATGATCTCCACCATTAGATCAGAGGGGGGAGAATTAAAAACCAAATCTGTAGACATTAATAATATGTTTAGAGAGTTCTATGTGAAGTTATATACGGCAGACACTCAACACAATGAAGAGGGTATGGAAACATTTTTTCAAGGAGTGGCTCTTCCCAAATTGACTGAGTCACGTAAGACAGAACTTGACCATCCGATAACCAGTGAAGAAATTGTTAGGGTTATTAAAGGTCTCCCAGATGGAAAAGCCCCAGGGCCAGATGGCTTCACTGCTGAATTTTTTAAGTGTTACGCCTCTGAACTGACACCTCTCCTACTCAGTATGTACAATGAAGCATTTGTAAGGGGGGAACTACCAGCTACATTATCAAAAGCGTTAATTACGCTTATTCTTAAAAAGGATAAGGACCCATGTGATTGTAAGAACTATCGTCCGATCTCCCTTATTCCATTAGATACTAAGATTCTATCTAAAGTTCTTGCAAATAGGCTGGAGAAGGTAATGACATCTTTGGTGCATGAAGATCAGGTGGGTTTCATTCATAAACGTAGCTCGGCAGATAACATAAGGCGCTTTATTAACATTATGTGGGCAGTCTCAAATTCTGATTCACCAATTGCTGCTGTTTCGCTTGACGCAGAAAAAGCGTTTGATAGGGTGGAATGGGGATTTTTGTTTAGGACTTTGGAAATGTTTGGTTTTGGAGAGAATTTTATTAAGTGGGTGCGTCTCTTATATAATCGACCAGAAGCTGCGGTTCAGACAAATGGGTATACATCTTCATATTTCGAGTTGGGAAGAGGTACGCAGCAGGGGTCACCACTTAGCCCTCTGTTATTTTGTTTAGTTATGGAGCCTCTAGCAGCTGCGGTTAGGAGTGATGATAACTTTCCAGGAGTGATGCTCGGTCCACAAATTGTTGATGTATGCCGACGATATCCTTTTATTGGTTTTGGACCCTATAGTATCGATACCCTCTTTATTGAACACAATTAAGACAGTGTTGGGCCACGCAGGCTTAGGACAGTCAAACCATGGACTTTGAGTTATATTACTGAGATGGCCTAAAAGGACTCTTTATCCCAGAATTCCCTGCGGCACTTCACACCTACGTGTGACGTAAAGGGGGGACCGGAACCGGAGGGAGACCCCACAGGAAGGCGGCCAGGTGATAAAACTCTGAGACTCCCCTCGTTCATTCTCTTTCACGCGCCGATTTTGAAGTGCTCGGAGATACAAGCTCACCTCCTGTTTTCTGCAACAACCTTCCTTTGTTTAAAGCTTTGGCGCGCAGGTAATCCGCGGCCGGCAGTGTTCCAAATTCCGAGCTCGGATTGTCCAGTGAACGCATCTCAGTTTCTCGGAGAGCGGCAGACTATAACAGATTATCAGAAAGATAACGGTCTTATTCCGTCCTGCAACGAAAGGACATCAACGGACATCTTTCCCCTCGACGGAGAACCAACGAAGCCGCTCTTGCCGTAAGGGACCCTCGCCGCCATCAGACGCCTCTGCACCAGGACAGACAGAAGATCTGTTTTATCGCCGGACTCCTTTTTCCTTCACCGATCGCAGGCAAAGCGATTCACAAGTGAGGCTTAATTAGGTCTGGGCAGAATTAGCTTTAGAGAGTGTTTTTAACAATTGTTTGATTGAAGCAGAAGCTGTAATTTTTATCTTTGTTGGACCGTCGCGTCCTGAGTTTTACCTGTCTAAAACTCTTGTTGTTCCCATTTCGGACCGCTGCGTCCTATATGTGTTTAGCGTAACAGCGTTATAACCGGGTATTATTCTTCTGATCAGAAAGGCCAGTGCAAGCCGTATTAACTCGAATTCGGCCATTGGTTTGTTTCTGTGAATGAAGGGAATTACTCCGAGTTGTGGTGCGGGATTCGGACTGTGATCCGGCCTCTTCAGGCACGCATTTCTCTCCTCCTCTACGCTCCTCTTTTATCCTCTTTTCTTCCCCATTACGCACATAGGCTACACACCCACACACACAGAGATCTATACACTCGCGGCCATCCAGACGCCTCAGACATACAGATCGTGTAGGGCCGAACTCGGTCTCTTTCAGACATTAAGGCCACATTAGGTCTTTGTTAGGTGTGTGCCATCGTAAGGGCGACCACGTGGGACGAAGCAATCTCCCCCTTTTCTTCTTCCCCCCCCCTCTCTCTCTCTTCTACACACACACACACACACACACACACACACATTTACACCTCATTCACAAGGTGTGCTTGATAATGTTTGTTGCTTAGATTAGTTTATAATAGTTATTTGTTTGATTAAGTTCATTGATTTTGGATTGATGTTGCTTTGTTTAAATAAATTCTGTTATAATTTAAGAGAGCAGTTGTTTGTGATTACTGGTTGTATTTGCATTGTGATATAAGCTGGGTGCGAAGGCTTTGTGTACGGATTTCACGCCTTCAATTTATTAAATATAGTTATTAATTATTAATAATATTAGTAATTAAATAACTAATCTGAGACTGATTTGAGTGATATTTTGGTTATATTTCCCTGATTACAGGGTGGTGCCCCAAAACGAGATTAAACATAGTTTAATGATATTTTATTTATATTATTAATAATTAGAAATAATTATTAAAGAATATAACCAAAGTTGACTTGATACAACCCCAACAAATGGTGCCCCGTGTGAGGCCTTCAATAAACCAGCTTTATTGCACTGTAAATGCACAGTAATCCGAACTTAAATCCTAAAAGGGATCTTTCTGAAGAAAATCATATTTTCTTTAAATTTTTGTTGTTTAAGCAAAGCAGACATCAAGCTGTGGCTTAGTTGTGTTGTATGTTGTTGGGTAACGGTTAAAGCAATAACTGTTGTCCCCTTTGTGTCCATACAACAATTGGACATAAGGATGCAGCTAGTGTGACGTTCTCAATGAACTTGATTTGTTGCATTGATCCTGAATAATTCTACTAAAGGATTGTGGTGCTCCTTGTTGTTTGAGAGCCATTTGGCCAGATGAGAGTGTAACCATTGTCGCATAGCCAGCTGTCTGAGAGGTGTGAGTTCCTCCCTTCCTTTGAAGACTTGAGGTGTGAATCCCCTCTCTTATCTTCCAGGATAGACTACAGTGATCAATTGGGAAACCTAGATAAGATTTGCTCTGGTGTTGATCTAGCTTTGTTTAGCTTAGCGTTTTTAACAGTAATCCACTGTGGTTCCATTTTATCATGAAAATGTGTACCAAGACCCTAGGTGAGCCGGGAGCTGAGACTCCTTTTGGATCAGACGACGGAGCACTGCAAGAAACTGCTGCCGGTCTGACGAACCTCTCCTCAGAGGAGAGTGCCAACCTATATAGCTATTCAATTAGCATTAGGGATAAGAAATTAGAGGAGCTAGTTGATCTTGTCGACCACAGAGCCAGGATCACCCCTAACAAAGACAGAATGTATGCAGAAGACATACATCAACCATGGGCCAAGGCTCGCTGTGGATCAGACGATCCACCCCTTCAAGACGTAGTTGCTAATCTTATCCACCCCCCTATAGAGCAGCTCGACAGTCTGAACTCCTACACCCTCAGCACATGTGAAGAGAAACTAAAGGGCTTGGTTGAATATGCAAATCAACCAACTGGGAAGCCAACACGCACAACTTCAGATGTTCTAGGCAAAATTCTCCTCCTTTATCAGTACAAATCAAATGTGCAGAATGAGATACACCGGGCACAGCTAGCCCGGGTACAAGAAGAAGGACAGATCCTGCGGGACGACTTCGAAAGATTGCAGGATAAACTAAAGACCTTGCAGGAAAATTGCATGGCCCTGCAGGAGGAGAATAAAACACTGCATGAAAGCAGCAAACTGGCCGAACAGACGAAACGAAGTGACACGGTACCCAGATTTCAGGATAGGCAGATAAGTACTGCAGCCCCCATGTCAGCTGAGGAAACCTCAGACGAAGGATGGGAGACTGAACCAAGCACATGGAGGAGGGAGACAGACATGTTGAAGGATCTGGAGGAGAGGGGAAGATACCGCCGGGTCGACCCAGGCACAAAAGCGCACACGTCCTCAGACTACCCGGTAAAGAGCTGGGTGAGTAAAGATGAAGGGCGCCACGCCTCCCCAGACCATGAAGCACCGTCATTGGGAAATGCCCCAAGGCCCCCGCGTTCTGCAATACGCTTTGAGCCAAGAGAACCCTCACCCCGCAGGAAGAGGGACTTCACGCCCCCTAGAGACAGGGAGGAGGCACGGGTCCAATCGGGCACCGAATATTACCTGTCCCATGATAGACGGCCATGTCTGAGCCGAACACAAACCCCGCCACGGTTGCAACCGTACTACCGTGACAACCACAGGGCTTACGATTCGTCAGACGACTCGGACGGCCCTCGCCAGCCTTCGGGTCAGGGTCTGCGAACCAGGCAGATGGAACCTCAGGCCAAAGATCTGAAGCGTTTTGACCCAGATAGCCCAGATTCAAGTAGTAACGACTACCTTAGAGAAGTCGACCATTGTCTCCGTGACCTGCCTCATGCGTCCTCACAGGAAAAACTGAAACGGATCTGGAAGACTACGGCTAGGAGTGTCCGTGCTTTCATGGGGACACTCCCACCAAAGGTCCGATCCTTGCAGAAAGGAAACAAATCTGTTAGTCAGCACTTACAAACTGCCAAGCAGAAAGTGTTGGACTTGTTTGAATTAATTCAGGGAGTACAGGTAAGCATGGAGCAAGACATATCGTCAGGATATGACTCCGATCCTGGACCAAGCCCCTCAAATGATCAAACAACCCTGCTGAAAAAGCTCAGTAAAGAACCGAGCAGCCAGGACAACCAAAGGACTGAGGAAATAAGTCTATTTTTCCCTGATTTTGACTGTGGAGCCCCGCTCCTTGGGGAAACACCCCAGTTCCCTGACAGCTGTGACACCCTTTCACACCTTCACAGGTTGGAATCACCACATAGAAAGGGGGGTGACTTCTCGGCCCCCAGAGGCAGAGATAACACCCGGCCCCCTCCTGCTACCTGTAGGTTCCCATCGCAGGATTCACAGCTGAGGAATATCCAAACCTCAGATGACTCGGATGGCTCCCTTTTACCCAGAGATCAAAGAATGCGCATAAGGCTCATTGAATCTATGGCACAGGATGTAGAGCGGTTTGACCCAGATAACTCAGACCGCTGCATCGATGATTACCTCAGAGCGATTAACCTGTGTCTCAGTGATGAACCTGATGCATCCACAAGAGAAAAACTCAGGCTGATCTGGAAGACAACTTCCAAGAGTGTCCGTAACTTCACGACTACCCTTCAGCCTGAGATCAGATACCAGTACTCTGCGCTCTGCAATGCTTTGCACCAGGAATACTCCACCTACATTGACCCTGCATCTGCCCTTCTTAGCGCTTTCAGTGTCCTGCACCAGAAGCACGAGTCCCCCAAAGATTATTACTGGCGCCTAAGATCTGCATATTTCCAGGGACGTGAGGCTCCAGGTTTGGAAGAGAACCAAACTTTTAAGTCCATCTTCATGCACAATCTGCATGGCTGCGTGCGGTCAGATGTCACCCTGCATAGTCGTACACATCAGCTTAGTATGAAAGAGATCAAGAAATACGCACAGGTGGTTTGGCAGACACGCTTATGTCACGTGACACGTGAGGGCAACAAGAGACCACATCACTGGCAGAATAGAGAACAGAGCCAGGGGGGTGAACGTGGGACTCAACCACAGAGTAGGTTCCAGCCTGGAGAACTGAGAACTACCAGATCCGAACGGAACTCTCGGGATGGCCGTAGCCTGAGACAGAAGGGTAGGTATAACCGGAGTTCCTACGAGCTCCCTAAGGAAGCAAGTTCTGACTCCACATAGGAGTGGGGGTATAGCCTCCATTCTGGAAACACAACAATGTCACTCTACCGACATGAATGTTTCCTAGTCCCTGTTTTGACATTGGTAGGGAGACACATAATGTACATGTACATTTACACACCTACATGCAACACACACCTTCCCACAGGCTTACTCCTGCCCAGGCTAGGAGTTAGTTCACAAATCTACACCTGATACTCTTCTCTTTCTCTCCTCCTCTTGTCTGTTTGTTTCAATTGTTTTGTTAAAGAATTCACCTTGAGTAGCAAAGCTTTGCTAATGCCTGGTTATGTTGTATGCCTAGCTTTAGACATAATTAGACAGTCTGCCCAGACTTTGCCTCAGTGTCTGCCCAGACCGAATGCCTCTCAAAATGTATGGACTGTTGCTCACTAACTATTTGAACGTTTGTCTCCTAACACATGGACTGTTGGCCCTATTTGCCCTAAAGACTGTGAACCGCAATCCCATTCTTCAGGACAAAGGGGGGATGTTGGGCCACGCAGGCTTAGGACAGTCAAACCATGGACTTTGAGTTATATTACTGAGATGGCCTAAAAGGACTCTTTATCCCAGAATTCCCTGCGGCACTTCACACCTACGTGTGACGTAAAGGGGGGACCGGAACCGGAGGGAGACCCCACAGGAAGGCGGCCAGGTGATAAAACTCTGAGACTCCCCTCGTTCATTCTCTTTCACGCGCCGATTTTGAAGTGCTCGGAGATACAAGCTCACCTCCTGTTTTCTGCAACAACCTTCCTTTGTTTAAAGCTTTGGCGCGCAGGTAATCCGCGGCCGGCAGTGTTCCAAATTCCGAGCTCGGATTGTCCAGTGAACGCATCTCAGTTTCTCGGAGAGCGGCAGACTATAACAGATTATCAGAAAGATAACGGTCTTATTCCGTCCTGCAACGAAAGGACATCAACGGACATCTTTCCCCTCGACGGAGAACCAACGAAGCCGCTCTTGCCGTAAGGGACCCTCGCCGCCATCAGACGCCTCTGCACCAGGACAGACAGAAGATCTGTTTTATCGCCGGACTCCTTTTTCCTTCACCGATCGCAGGCAAAGCGATTCACAAGTGAGGCTTAATTAGGTCTGGGCAGAATTAGCTTTAGAGAGTGTTTTTAACAATTGTTTGATTGAAGCAGAAGCTGTAATTTTTATCTTTGTTGGACCGTCGCGTCCTGAGTTTTACCTGTCTAAAACTCTTGTTGTTCCCATTTCGGACCGCTGCGTCCTATATGTGTTTAGCGTAACAGCGTTATAACCGGGTATTATTCTTCTGATCAGAAAGGCCAGTGCAAGCCGTATTAACTCGAATTCGGCCATTGGTTTGTTTCTGTGAATGAAGGGAATTACTCCGAGTTGTGGTGCGGGATTCGGACTGTGATCCGGCCTCTTCAGGCACGCATTTCTCTCCTCCTCTACGCTCCTCTTTTATCCTCTTTTCTTCCCCATTACGCACATAGGCTACACACCCACACACACAGAGATCTATACACTCGCGGCCATCCAGACGCCTCAGACATACAGATCGTGTAGGGCCGAACTCGGTCTCTTTCAGACATTAAGGCCACATTAGGTCTTTGTTAGGTGTGTGCCATCGTAAGGGCGACCACGTGGGACGAAGCAATCTCCCCCTTTTCTTCTTCCCCCCCCCTCTCTCTCTCTTCTACACACACACACACACACACACACACACACATTTACACCTCATTCACAAGGTGTGCTTGATAATGTTTGTTGCTTAGATTAGTTTATAATAGTTATTTGTTTGATTAAGTTCATTGATTTTGGATTGATGTTGCTTTGTTTAAATAAATTCTGTTATAATTTAAGAGAGCAGTTGTTTGTGATTACTGGTTGTATTTGCATTGTGATATAAGCTGGGTGCGAAGGCTTTGTGTACGGATTTCACGCCTTCAATTTATTAAATATAGTTATTAATTATTAATAATATTAGTAATTAAATAACTAATCTGAGACTGATTTGAGTGATATTTTGGTTATATTTCCCTGATTACAGGGTGGTGCCCCAAAACGAGATTAAACATAGTTTAATGATATTTTATTTATATTATTAATAATTAGAAATAATTATTAAAGAATATAACCAAAGTTGACTTGATACAACCCCAACAACAGTTTCAAAGCTCTCAGGCTACAAGGTCAATTGGGATAAATCAGAGGCTCTGCCTTTGACAAAGTTCTGTCCGACTACATTATTTCAAGCAGGTAGTTTCAAATGGCCTAAGCAGGGGTTAAAATATCTAGGAATTCTTTTCCCCCCTGAATTGGAGGATATTATTAAGGTGAACTTTGAGCCCTTAATGCAGAGACTAGATATTGACTTAAAGCGGTGGTCGTCTCTGTATATGTCTTTATGGGGTAAAGTTAACGTTGTCAAAATGAATTGCGTCCCGAGGATTAATTACTTACTTCAATCTCTCCCACTAGAAATCCCAGGCAGTTATTTTAAGAGATTTGATAGTGTATTCAAAGCATTTATCTGGAATGGGAAGCGACCAAGAATGAATATGAGGAAATTACAAAGGCCAGTTGACGGTGGTGGTTTAGGGTTCCCTAATTTGTTATATTATTACTATGCATTTAATCTGAGGCATCTGGCACACTGGGCATTGCCTCCAGAGAGAGCTCCACCATGGTACATTATAGAGCAGTCTGTATCAGCTCCTCTCCCTCTGCCTCACTGTTTGTCCACCAAAGCAAATAAACAAACTAAGATTCACCCAATTATTTCAACACATGGAGGAAGGTCTCAGGGCTGATGGGGTTTGACCCTTACTTAAATAAGGCCTCTAGCATTTGGCTCAATCCCAAGCTAAATATTGATAAGAAGGCATTTATTTGGAAGGAGTGGGTAGAAAGGGGCATCCTCATAGTAGAAAATATATATAGTGCTGATACACTTAAATCATTCAATGACCTAAAACAACAATATGATTTACCCCAAACCTGGAAGTGTGGTGTAGGTGAAGGTACACTGGTACATGTACTTTGGTCATGCCCCATGATTCATCAGTATTGGAGGAAGATTCATTCGTACATTATCAATGTTGTAAAAAGGCAATTTTGGGAGATTCTACGGCGTTATCTGCTTTTTCAAAACCACTGGATACAAACTGCTATTGTGACTGGACGACAGATTATCCTCAGGAATTGGAAGACATCAGGAGAACCTCTCTTTCCGGACTGGTTGACTGAACTGGGCACAGTAGCTGCTTACGAAAGAATGTCATATAGGATGCAGGACAGAACAGAAAAGTATCTTCTGAAGTGGGGCATCTTGTTGTGATTAACAGGCCAGAATGAAGATCAAGTGTGAAAATTAGCGTTGGTTTTGTATTTTTTTTAATGTTCGTTTATGTGCTAAGCCACTGTAGAAGAAAGGAACCGCTGACCCCTCTGTGTTACAGTTTTGTGTGTGGGTGGGGTAGAGGGTATTTGTAGCAAACAGATGTATACTATATGTTATCGCTGATTTGTTGTTGTTGTTTCTAAAATAAAAATTGAAAGTCATAAAAAAAGAAATGGAGGATACATTAATTTCCTCAATAACAATTAAAGGTAAAATTAGCGAAGTATATGGTATCCTATCTACAAAGGGTCATTCATGTTTTCTAACTTTATTAAAT
>NC_083613.1:34461887-34489387 GCF_963584025.1 Labrus mixtus | reverse complement strand
GGTGCCCCGAATCAATAAAACTAAAAATAATTATCAATAAAAGAACTAAATTTGACTATATAAAACCACAACATAAATGGTGCCCCATGTGAGGCTCTCAATTAAACCAGCTTTATTGCACTGTTAATGCAAAGTAATCCGAATTTGTAATCCTAAAGAGATTTTTCTTGAATTTTATTCGGATACACCCAAACTGTGAAATACGATTGAGTGCTCAAATGAATACGCTACATATGATGGGACAAGACGGAAGAGTTAAGAAGGGACGCAATGGGACAAGAGACGAGATTAGACAGAAGAGTTGAGTAGGGACGAGACGGGACGTGAACAGGCAGAGATGAGATGGGACGAGAAGAGAAGAGGCGAGACAACAAGGCTAGAAGAGATGAGAAGATACAGGATGAGATGAAAGGGGACATCACAGGACATGACGGAACATGAAGGGGATTGGCAGGACATAACGGGATGAGACAGGAAGAGACGGGGTGACATTAGACATGTTATTATGTTGATTTTTTGATGAAGACAGTTAAACTTTTTTATTTTATTTTTTAAAATATATTAATCAGTTGTTCAAGTTCTCCTAAAATGTCTTAATTACCTGATCAGATGGGAGTCACTCTCACACTCAAAGAGCGTCACGATGACGGAGTTTAAACTGTGAGTTTTCTTACTGCTGAATGAGACATGAGACGATGTAGTTTCTACACAATGACAGAGATGAGCTGAGGTCCACTTCCGGAGGGACGGCGCTCGTTCATGTGAGTGAGGGGGCGTGGCTTTAGAGAGAGCACAGAGGGGAGGGGGTGGGTGCAGACGGAGCACTGAGTGAATGCTACTTTCAAAATCATGCTAGTTTTCAAAAATCACCAACCCTGCCTTTAAAGGTCCCATATTCTTCTTCTTCTGGTTTTATATGCTCTTTAGTGTCCTGTGCATGTTTAGTCACATCTATTTGCAAAAATTCAAAGTCCACGTAAACGCGGCTTCTCCTAAGTCCTCCTGTTAGCTGTAGCATTAGCTGCATGTAACGCTCGGTTCTAGCCCCCCTCGAAAAAAAATTGTCAGTGTGAGATCACTGATCTAAGCCCATTGGCTCGTTGTGGCCCAGCAGCTCATGTTGCACGTCCATTAACTTCTGTACCATGATATGCCGTAGCCTGCGGTAGCACAGTAGTGCTAAGGTGCTAATGTTTATGCTCCCCTCGGAGCCAAAGTGGCTGAGCAACTGACCAATTACGGCAGAGCCGACAGGCCGACCAATCAGATCAGACTTGGCACACCTGGGGACTCTGAACGTGGGCACTTCAGAGCCTTAGAGAGAGTCAGAAGAGAGCCGGTGCAGGGAGCGACAGAACATGAAAACAGACACTTTTTATAACTTTATCTATTGTGAACATACTTTAGTAGATACATAGATTAAATATAGGAACCCCATAAAGGGCAGAATATGACCTCTTTAATGCATGAATTAAATGTATCTTTACTTTTTCACACGTCATAAAAAGACACCAACAAATGAGACTGGAAGCATTTTTTACAACTTTCAAACTTTTTATTTCTCAGTTTTCCATGTATGAAGTTTCAGTGATGCAGCAGAGATGAAAACAGGAGTAAAAATCTAAGATCGAGTCCAACGAAAAACAAAACCGTCCCTTTGAAACCAACAGAAGACATTTCAGCACCGCCTGAAACTAAACCAGCAGGAAGCTCCCACAGAGAAAAAGAAGAGTAAATATTACAGAGCGAGTGACGGGTTACAGTGTTTCAGTGGAGTAATGATTCAGGTTTCAAATATTCATTGGCAACATCCACGTGCTTGAAATGTTCATGTTTTTATTTATCATCATTATTAACATGTAAACAACACGGTCTCACCCGATTTCATGAAATGAGCCAAAACTTTTGAAATGCAAAAAATTAAAGAGTAAATATGTTCAGATTACTAATCGTCACCATGAAACACATTTTCTAGAACATTATATCTGATAAGAACACGACCCTGACACCATTGCACGTCTTTAAAATATGAAACTAGCACAGCTAAAGAAACAACTCTCGTTAAGGGATATTCAAAGAAGCTATTTCATGAGTTCTAACTATTAAACATGCATATTTTATAGTATAAAAAGTCAAATATTCGACCTCACACAACATGATCTTGTCAGTGCTCACCAGTTAATACTATCACATACTCTTGCATGCACAGGATAGATTTGTTTGCATCTGCAAGACATTTCGCTCATTTCATTAAACGTTGAGACCAGCCTGGTAAACTCGAGCTTTGAGAGAAACAAAAAGAGCTTTCATAAAAAGCTGATCTACATGCAAACAGCGACAGGCAGAAGAAGAAGAAGAAAGAAATCAAAGAGATCAGATCACACACGTCATGCAAACACATCACAAGTCGTCCGTTTCAGGTAGAAAAGTCTTTTGCAGCGCGTCAGTAAAGAAGCCGCTCGGACACGACGCACGGCCGTTTTGGTTTTCCCTCCTCCTCCTCCGCAGCTTTGAAAAAAACATTTAAGCTTGTTCTCTCTTTCCCAACATTTCGGTACGTATCTTACAGGAGTTAAAAACACATGCAGCCTATCAAAAACTAAGAACGGAAACGAGTCTTTCCTGCCGAGAAACGAGTCGTGGCATGTTGTTCAACGATCGGGGGGCTTTGAGGGGACTTCAGACCAAAAGGGAGGACAAGTTTTTTAAGTCCGCTTCAAACAGCTGAGCTACTCGAGGCAGACCAGGTCCCGGTCTGATGACCTGTTAGCTAGGATCAGTACCAGGTCCCAGTCTGATGACCTGTTAGCTAGGATCAGTACCAGGTCCCAGTCTGATGACCTGTTAGCTAGGATCAGTACCAGGTCCCGGTCTGATGACCTGTTAGCTAGGATCAGTACCAGGTCCCGGTCTGATGACCTGTTCTCAGTCTGATGACCTGTTAGCTAGGATCAGGACCAGGTCTCGGTCTGATGACCTGTTAGCTAGGATCAGGACCAGGTCTCAGTCTGATGACCTGTTAGCTAGGATCAGTACCAGGTCCCAGTCTGATGACCTGTTAGCTAGGATCAGTACCAGGTCTCAGTCTGATGACCTGTTAGCTAGGATCAGTACCAGGTCCCAGTCTGATGACCTGTTAGCTAGGATCAGGACCAGGTCCTTCAATCATCTTTTTGGGGGTTTTAGACTCCTGGAGTCACTTTGGGTTCTCACCAATGTGTACATATATATATATTTTACAGTTGGACTCAAATATAACGACGCAGTAGCGATGAAAGAGATGAAGAAGTTAATCTACCGTTAATAAAAAGGAAAGCAGGCGGCGTGTACTTAAACGGGCTTCTCTGCAGTGACTCGGCGTGTTTAAAACCCGCCTTCACTTTTGGTCTGAACGAACCGTTTCAGTTTCTAATGTGTCATCAAGCGCTTTGTGACCTCTAAATAATGTTTACATCAACGTCCAAGTGTTCAATACAAATCGGACTCGGAGCTTAATGACACAGAAGTGCTGACGACGGGGAAAATGATCTTTCACTTCCTGCGTGTTTGTACGTCTGTCGTTTAAAAAAACATGCTGTGCACCGTCTAATCCTGACCAAAGATTCTCCAAACGTGACGTGAAAAACAAAGCTGATCTTCAAGTGTAAATAATGCAACACTCCAGTAAGATAAATGCATTCAATAATACGGTTACATCTCTAAAAGAAAGACACAGATTTCACCTGTAAGTCAACTGCATGTCAATAAATGTTGTGTTGGCACTTCATGCTCTGCTCATGAAATCAAGTAACGTCACGGCGAAAACACACTCGTCCACTAAAGGTTACTTTAAGATAGACTTCCTCTGATTCTCCAAACGAAAACTATGACACCAAAATAAATATAAAAAACCCACATACCTTGAAAAAACCAGTAAAACATACAGAACACACACGCACGCACACACACACTCAAGGACGCGCACAGACACACACACACTCCAGCTTTCCTCCACCAAACTGAGACCGTCGCTCTGCGTTAAAAAGCCGTCCGTCTGCTGTTTAAGTGCGACGTCGAGTCACTGAGAGTTCCTGTGCTGTAGGTAATACTTGGTGGGAGTTTGGCTTCAGAGGGGGGGGGGGGAGGAAGAGGGAGGGGGTGAGGGTGAGGACGGAGGGAGAGGGGGGGATTTTTCACAGAGAAATACTTCTGTTGAAAACAAACAGAGTGTTAAGCTGGACGACGTCTTCAAGCAGAACTTCAGTAAATGCAGCGAGAGCAGGAGGTTGTCACACGTCCACCACCATCTTTTTGTGAATGTCTAATCCACCCACCACCTGCAGGAAGAGACATCACACATCAGGTTCTCTTCACCACTTAAAAACACAGCAGCCTCCAGACACTCTCTGCACCGTTTCCCGGAGCCGAGTGCACCGACTGGGAGCACGCCGTTGTGTAACCTTACAAGCTGAAACTAACGACCAGCGTTAAGTTATACCCTGTGCACCTGTTTGTGTTACACGTGGGTGGCACTTTTACGCCTCTGATGGAGCAGGCCTAAGTTAGAAAATCAGACTAGTATTCTTTGTCACTTTTTTAGACTCAGCTGGTACACTCTGCTCCTGATCATCTGAGCTTTGACTGGAACTAAACATTGCAGACTTTGACCACAGGGGGCGCCAAAATCGACACAAAGCAAAGATCCTAACAGCTGCTTTAAATGAAACATTTTACTGGGATAGAAGTCTTTACGCTGTACTCACCGCACAGAACTCCTCGAAGGATATCCTGCCGTCTCCGTCTTTGTCTGCGTTGATGATGGTTTTGTCGACGATCTGTTGGAGCTGGGTGTCCTTCAGGTTGTTGCCCACCATCATCTTGAGGACCTGGAAGAGCTCCCCGTTGGAGATGTAGCCGTCTTTGTCCATGTCGTAGATCCTGAAGGCAACTGGAGGTCGCATGACCGAGACGACACAGAGAGAAAAACTTCAGCCTTTACTCGCTACGTTTACGATCAAAGACGTGTGAAAGAAGCAGATGTTTGTGTGAAACTTACAGCGCAACTTCTGCTCCTTATCACCTTTGACGCTGAACTGGGAGACGCCTTCAATAAACTCTGCAAAAAGGACAATAGCAACAAAAATTATGGGTTCGAAAAGCAGGTCAGAAAATACAAAGACAAATCATTCATGTGTTCAGATGGCGTTTTGTCGGGCAGAAGAGCATTGGCTGCGTGTCAGGAGCGTTTGGATCGAGCTCTAGTGGGCTGAGAACGAGCGTCTATAGCAGACCTGTTCCCACCAGGCGGTCTGGTTCGGTTCTGTTTGGTTTGTATTTATTGGTGTGTCAAAAGTTGGGAATGGTACCAAAATAACCGATCTGTACCGTCCTACTTTCTTGCTACCCTTCTGTCAGGAGGCCAAGCGTACCTATCCAACAGAGGAGAAGGGTGGAGCTAGACAACCTACAGTCCGTTGATTGGTCGAAAGAATCGCCACTTCCTGTGTGACAGCGGTAATAAAGGACAAACCATAGACTGTAAATTTGAATGTTTGAAGCCTGAGTGATGTCCCCATTCGGTTCCTGCAGGGGGCTTTAGAGTCCTATCGATGGCGGTCTCTGAGCTGGAAATGCACCATGTTTAAATACCCGACGGACGACCTCGGAAGTGATGACCTCTGCTTCTTGTCCTCGTCCGTTTACTGTGTCCTGTTCTAACTTTTGCGGTCGTGGTTTTTTAGCCGTTGTTTGGTTTCGTACGCTCAGTTCTTCTGCACTTTGTAAACCGTTCAAAGTGCTTTACAAATAAAGTTTTCATTTTCTAAATAGCATGAATATAAAAAATTATCGACTGCTCCCCCTCCCCCCATGGTTTTTGAAGCGACAGGAGATGTTTAGAATGAAATCATACAGCGTTTCACTTCCTGGTTTGAGCACGGTCCCGTTCACATCTCCCGCTGACTGTACTCGAGTACACAGGAATCGTGCCAGAGACCACCTCTTCAAGTGGACTTGGGCATGGTACCCGAGTACAGTACGTTTGTGTTCACACTGATCAAATGAACCGGTCAAGCGTACTCGGATCCAGGCCCGGGTCCTTAGTTTGAAACCCCCCTTAGAACGGATGTTGTTGTTTGTATCAGAAAACAAACATCAAGGTATGAAGCGAGGAAGACAAGAGATGTTTTTCTAACCTAGTAACTAAGGGGGGCGGGGCTTGACAAAGGGTCTCTAGCAGCAGAGAACGTGTTTCTAAGTGATTTCTCTTCTGGGCAGTGTGGCCCAGGTGTTAATAAAGTTCATGAGCACATCCCAATGTCGATGCTGAAACACTAAAGGTTGCAGCCCTGATAGGAAATCTACTTAAGACAGAACAAAATTCAAACAACATCTTCTATCCTGCAGGTGGTGCTTCGGGTTAAAGCTTCAAAAGTTTATACCACAGGGTTTAAAAGAGTGAGGGGGGTGGGGGGGTCTGTTTCATGTTGTATTTACCTTTGAAGTCCACTTCTCCGTTCCCGTCTGTGTCGAATATGTCGATGACTCGCTGCACGAGGGGATTCTGCTGGAGCTCCGGTAAGGACATAAACTCCTCCACGCTCAGGGACCCGGAGTTATCCAGGTCCAGTTTCTTAAATCTCTTTCCTAGCCTCTTGATCTCATCAGCATCAACTGAAAGAAAACAAAAAGAGAAAGAGACGGCGTTATTAAGAGACAAAGACCTGAAGTGACGGGCGAAGGGTGAAGACGCATGTTTGTAAAAGCAGCTGCCGACTGCCGTCCACCCCGTATCCTGTCTGTGGAGAATATGACCTCTTATAACGCCTCTAAAACTCACCTGGTTTCTTCTCTGTACTCGCCATGGTTTGTTCAGAGCTGCTGCTGCCGTGTGCTGCCTGCTGGACCTCCAGGTGCCGCGCTCTAAGCCCTAACAGCGGGTCATGTGACGACTCTTTCAACACTAATCACTCTGCTGAGCACCATGAATCAGCGACACGCGGTGCGGGTGAGAGCCGTATTGTGTTGTGCATGGAGATCATTTACTTCCTGTCCGAGGTGGGGCACCGGTAGCCAAGTGGTTAGCCCTTTAAACTTCACTGACTTCCAACTTCAGAACGAGAGGAAAAAATTGCAGAAGACAACAATTCAATAAGTTTATATTTGTCTGAAATGTCTTTGGTGTCTCTTTGACCGAGTTCTGCTGTACGTATGATAGTGTTGATAAAAAGTCAAAGAAATCTGTAAATATGTGATTGTGAAACAAAAACTTCTAAATAAACTCGTTGAAGACGAGGTCTGAGTAAGTACTGATTGACACGTATGACCCAGAACGTCCACCAGATATGTGTGCTTTGTGTGTCCGCTCCCTCATCCGTCAACACCCACAGGCTGAGTTCTCAGAGCGCAGCACGGAGCAGCACCGCTGGACAGCTGGAGTCACCAGACCAAGGAGTTCCCACAGTAATTACAGAATCAAGTACGGCAGCGTGAGATAATACAATGGATGAGGTATAAAACCGTTATAAACACATCAACAAACACACATAAGGTCATTGTTCTGAACTGTCAAAAAAGAGTGTTTTATTCTGAAAATAAACCGAATGTGTAAATGTTGATTCACCGTCTGACTCTGGAACAGATGGGTGACGTCACTCAGGCTCCGTCTATTAATATTTACGGCCTGTGTGTCAAACCAATGGTCACTTTCCAAGCATTATATACCATCATTATATATGCATTGCGGTTCAAAGATTTTTAAGAGCTGAAAGTGGCGTTTGACTCAGAGAGGAACGACCAGCGTGAACACAGAGCACAAATAAATTAGCTTTGGTACTAAAATACATGAAATAATTAATAATTTCATATTTTTAATATATATGTTTTGTGAAAACAAACTGAGTATAAGTCATCACTGATAATCGTGCCGTTATTTTCCATTATTATTGATCCTCAGAAGGAGTTACGCTGCATGTTTAAGTTGTGTGACAGTGATGACGTTGGCGGCCAGAGAGTGAGCCGAGACGTGTCCGAGATGTTTTTTATCGTGCTGAATGACTGCGCTATATAGTCCACTACATATAACTTCCTGTTTAGTGAGAAGGGAGGAAGGAATGAGTGTATGATTTCAGACACAACCTAACAGTCAGTTTCCTGTTTTCATCTTCTGATTTCTGCACCGTTTCTTCTTCAAGTTTTCAAAACTAGGAAGAAAATAAAGCTTTAGTTCTCTGTTTAGTAAGTTGATCCTTATTCTTTCAAAAATAAAATGAACACCTGCTATTTCAGTGTCTCTCTGAAGAACAGCTGTGTTTATAAATACAGAAAATAATTTAATCCTGAACATTTCCAGAAACCACACAGGCCTCGTGGTGTCAGACCACTCCTACAGGACTCTCCTGCTACACTGCTGCAGAAACAACAGGTCTCCATGTAGACCTGTGACTGCTGCTATGACACACAACGACCACTAGATGGAGCCCAAGACAAAGGAACAAAGAGAGAAGTTGCTGCACTTTTGCCAAACAAAGCACCAAACTCTGCTGTTGTTGAGGGGGATTCTTCGCAGACCACATCAGTGTCTAAAAGCAGGCGTTTCACAATAATCTTGTGTAACAGAGGGGAGGAAATGAGAGCGAACAAACAGAGAGCTGCAGTTAGAGGTGGAGCAACGCATGACAGAGGACAGCTTCAGCGTCACTCTGAAGAACTGAGACTGAAAGTTTGTCAGGGTGTCAGCCACGCAACGAGTCTGTTTAACTTGAAAAGCTAACAAACCGAGGTTGTCGGATCTTTCTCAACAACTCGGCAGATTCTCTGCAAACACTGGTGAGCAAAGCTGATAATATTTACAATCTGAACAACCAGGATTTACTTAAAAACTCCAGCTCTTCAAATGCAGAGAGTCCAGCTCTTTGTATGAGAAACTTACTAAAGTACATTTACGGCTGTTTGTCTTGTAGCATAAACAAACTTTAACTGCTTTAAACATTCTCAGTGTGTCCATTTTCAGGACTTTAGCAACTTGTGGCCGAGTCTGTGTGTTTTGGAGTCTGATTTCTCTCCTGCATTCCTGGTAATATAACTCCAAACTGATAGTTGCTGCAGCCACATTACATTCTGTTTCCTTTTGAATGTTTCAAAGTAAAAGCTTGACAACCGAGGACCAGTATTAGGCTTTTAATGTGAAGTATCAACAAGAATTGCAATGTGTTTGTCACTCGCTTTGTTGTCAGCGCTATTTTTAGATGAAATACTGGTCAATTGAGGACTGTTACAAGTCAGGTCATTACATGCTCACAATTATAAATCTATATTAGAACATGATCTGTATTTTTCTTTACATTTGTTGGAATGGAAACAGTAATTTTATATCCTATCTAAAATGATCTGCACAGATCCATGGCTAAGGGGGGACGCCCTTAGTTAGTCATACAATGACTACCAGCAGAAAAACAGTGATGTTTGGATGTATTTCAAAACAGCAAAGTCAATGAATACATGTGCTAGGTCAAGCTTGGTTACTTAAAGTTGTGTTATTATTATTAAACAACCACTGATAGTAGGATGATAAACCATTTATCAATAAAAAAAGGGTAAAACTGGGGAGACAATGACAAGAAATGTCTCATTATTTGATAACAATGTTTTAAAGGCTGTTGCGATTCCCACAGAAGGAAACAATAAGCAAACCTATCATGAAAATTGTGTCAGCTGATCTGCATAAAAATGTAGACTCTGTAAACACATGACCGGATGTTGATATGACAAGTTTTCTGGCTTCTGTTTGTAGTTTTGTAGTCCAAGTAGAATGGACCAATCGTGTATCGACAGGCAGTGCAATGCAAGGAAAACACCTTGTCCGAAGAGCAAAAGCAGACAGAACTAAACCTGCAGTAATGACATCCCAGCTATCTCTGAAACAGTGATATCTGCAGCTAGAAATTGACAAAGTTAAGACCTGTAATTGCAAGTAAATGACTAAAAACGTTGACATAATCCAGAGTGAAGCCTCTGTGTAACTTACTATTTACAGTTAAAATGAGACTTGCATGAAACAGATTAATGGGCGCTTCTCGAGTTGCTAAATGGACGGCAAACAATGCGGCGCATGGACAATGAAGTCACACTAAGCACTGGCTGCACTAGAATGCCTGAATAGTTGGCCGTTGTTCGCATATCGTTGTCAAGACGATAGCTGATGGGTTCTGATATAGAAAGCAGCGGAGGGCTTCAGCAAGCTGATGGCGTTTGTTGAGCCAGATAACGAGCTTTATAACAGAAAACAATGTTGTTCTTGGAGAAGATGATTCATGACAGAGACATCCATTGTTTTAGTTCAACTTAAAGAGGACTTTTGAAATGCATGTTTAACATGTTAGCCCGACTGAAATTGTACAGAGTCAAATTTCTGGAAGCCGGACTAACAAACCTAGATAAAGTAGAAGGTTATGGATTTACTCTCGCATGTATACGCCTCAATTGGACACAAACTGGCCTAGGCATGCTCCACTGTTCCTGCACTGGGCTTTGACCAAGAGGTCGTAGAATAGCAGGTGCGTTGTTGTCTGCCTTTGGATTTCATCATAAGCTAGAGGAATAGCGTGCATCAGATTTGTACCAAAGGCAAGGTATAGTTGCCATGCCTCTTGCTTCAACAAATGATTAAAGTTGTGTAGCCGTTATCAGCAGACACGTTTACAACCTCTCTTCCTGCAGGACTCAGGACTGTGGATTAACATTATTTTACCAAGGAACGAAGGAACTGATCAATGACTTAAGTCTCCCTCTCAGACAGGATGTTATGAACTTTTACAACACCTGGAATAAACAACCGAGCGGAAACAGAACACTCTGCTATCTACGAATTGACCCCAAAGACATGAACTGTGACCGAAACCAGTCTCTGCAAAGTCGTAAAATTGACCATCTGTTGAAGGACTACTGAAGAACTGAATTAAACCACAGCTTTCAATTCTGCATCAAATGAACATTTATGTCTTTCTTCATCTAGATAATTGTAATTGTCACATTGAATGTATTATAATCATCTTTTTAAACTCAATCTGATCTTCAGAACAGGAATAAGAGTTATATTATGTTTAATAGGTATTCGATGTGGAGCTCTATTGCCATCTAGTGTTAGAATATCCATGAATACGTAACCTTCATAATTATACATTTAGACGTGTTATAAAGCTTACTTTGATATTAGCTATAGAAGGTGTTATTTAAAGACACCAACTTCTTTTCTACTTTATTAATATGTCTTATTAAGAATGTTGACTGTATAACATGTTTTTGTTCACCTACAGGATGGGATTAACTGAGGATGTTCCCAGATGGTGTGATTTTCATCTCAACATGAATCTGATAGAAATGTTTGTTTAAATATATGACGTGAACCTACATCAACGTGGATCTGATAGAAATAATATCAAAATGAATGTATGGTGACGTATATATGTTTAGATTCTTATTCTTAATCTTATTGAGTAAACTCGATTTAGTTTAAACAATTGTCCTCCAGTCAGAATGGGAGTCACCCGTGGGTGGCACCCCTCTTCTCCTGCAGACCCCCCTCCTCCCATCCAGGTGATAAGAGTTCACACTGAGCTCAGATCTTTGGGTTCTTTTTAGTTTTGGTTTGTTGAAGTTTAGAGCTTCAGCTCTTGCTCTCTTCGGACTTCGGTCCGAATCCCTTCTTTTAAGTTTGTGCCGTAGAGACGAGTCTCTGCCGAACTTTATTTTTCACGCACAATTTTTGGAACATCAATTCTTTCTGGCTCAAGCAAGGTTTTTGAACTTTCTTTTCCAAAGTCTTTGCTCTTCAATTTTGAACGCCAATTCCTTAGTTTGGATTCATCAAGATGGCCATCCGGTTAATCTGAATTGGAAATCGACGCATCAAAAGACTCTTTAATATTTTTTTTCCTGTTGGATCCTCTTGGAGCTTCTAAGACGACGACTGAAGGGGCACCACATCTGCCCCTTCTTAAAGGGGCAGATGTGGTGCCCCTTCTTAAATCCGAGGTTAAATAAAGATCTTAATAATTTAATTACGCTACAGTTGTATTTTGAATGAAATGTTTAACTTTTCCTTTTTCATCCTACAGGTGTAGATATGGCTGCTGCAAACTCTCTGCTATCTGAGGATCAGTTTCTCTGCGCCATCTGTCTGGATGTGTTCAATGATCCTGTCACCACATCATGTGGACACAACTTCTGCAAAAACTGCATCACTGAACACTGGAACACCAGCGACCAGTACAAGTGTCCAATGTGTAAGAAGGTTTTTAACACAAGACCTGAGCTGCACGTCAACACTTTGCTCTCTGGGATGGTTGGATACATCAGACAGTCAGCTCAACTAAAAGCCAGCAGCAGCAGCTCAGAGCTACAAGAGTCCAAACCAGGAGAAGTTCTCTGTGAAGCCTGCACTGGAACCAAACAGAAGGCCCTGAAGTCCTGCTTAGACTGTCTGGTCTCCTACTGTGAGACTCACCTGGAGCCTCATCTGACAGCTTCACGTCTGAAAAGACACCAGCTGATCGACCCTGTGGAGAACCTGGAGGACAGGATGTGTACGAAGCACGATAAACCTCTGGAGCTGTTCTGTAAGACCGATCAGACCTGTGTCTGCATGCTCTGCTCTGTTTTAGACCACCAGACACACAAGCTTGTTCCTCTGAAAGAAGAATATGAAGAAAAGAAGGCAGAGCTGGAGGAGACAGAGACTGAAATTCAGCAGATGATCCAGAAAAGACAACTGAAGATTCAAGAGATCAAACACTCAGTGGACCTCAGTAAGGACGATGCAGACAGAGAGATGGCAGAAGGTGTTCGAGTCTTCACCGCTCTGACAGAGTCCGTCGAGAGCAGTCAAGCAATATTTATCAACACACTCAAAAAGAACCTGAAAAAAACTGAAAAAAGGTCAGCAGCTTTCATCAAAGAGCTGGAGCAGGAAATCTGTGAGCTGATGAAGAGGAGCACTGAGATTGAGCAGCTCTCACGCTCCGAAGACCACCTCCATCTAATCCAGAGAGTCCAGTGCCTCAACATCAATAACTCACCACCTAACACTCAACAGAAACGGAGGATGGACATTACAGTCTTTCCATCTTCATATGAATTGACTCTTGCGAGAGCTTTAGGTCAGCTGCAGGAGACTCTCAGTGAAGAGATGAAGAAATTGATTCAAGTTGAGCTGATGAGAGTCCAGCAGTATGCTGTGGATGTAACTCTTGATCCTGATACAGCACATCCTAAACTCATCCTGTCTGAAGATGGGAAACAAGTTCATCATGGTGATGCTAAAAAGAATCTTAAAGAAAAATTGGAAAGATTTTCTGACTGCATTTGTGTTTTAGGAAAGCAGAGTTTCTCTTCAGGCAGATTTTACTTTGAGGTTCAGGTTAAAGGAAAGACTGAGTGGGATTTAGGAGTGGTCAGAGAGTCCATCAACAGGAAGGGACCAATCACACTGAGTCCTGACGAGGGTTACTGGTCTATATGGTTGAGAAATGGAAATGAATATGAAGCTCTTGATGACCAGCGTGTTAATCTCTCTCTGAAGTGTCGTCCTGAGAAGGTGGGGGTGTTTGTGGATTATGAGGAGGGTCTGGTCTCCTTTTATGACGTGGACTCTGCAGCTCTGATGTACTGCTATACAGACTGCTCCTTCACTGAGAAACTCTTACCTTACTTCTGTCCCTGTGTTAATGATGGAGGTAAAAACTCTGCACCTCTGATCCTTGTCAAAAACACTGACTAGAGGCCTAAATTCCTGTACTGAATTGTGGGTTTCGCGCAAAAATATTTACTCTTGCAAGTGTAGCATTTATAATACGGGATACTCCCGCACATAGGGCTGCGAGATTCTGGCCAAAATGATAATCACTATTATTTTTCTATTGTTAAATGTAAATCACCTATTGTCAAGGCTGGACTGAGGACAAAAAACCTGCCCTGACGTTTTTGGCCCTCACCAGTACCTAACAAAACATGACACCGCAGCAGCATCTCATCTAACAGCATGTCCTAACAGCACGCGAGCATTAGATATTGCGTTGCATCGCGCATGATCACACGATCGCTGTCCACACTGCATCTGTTAAATATAAAATACTTGCTCTGTGAATTTCAGCTTCCCTTAGCAAACATTATGACATGTGGTGCTTTTATTTTGAAGGTGGACAAACAGAGAGGGTGCTTTTATTTTGAAGGTGGACAAACAGAAGTGTGGTGCTATTATTTTGAAGGTGGACAAACAGAAGAGTGGTGCTTTTATTTTGAAGGTGGAAAAAACAGAAGTGTGGTGCTTTGTATTGACGAGCTCAAATCACAACACAGATGCTCGTCAATGAACGGCTCGCAGTGAGGCGAAAAAAGTTTTTCTCTTTTGTTGACTCGGTTCAAAGGTCAACATTTCAATCCAGGATGAGGATATTATTAATGCACCATTATCTCCACTTTGTAAAACAAGCTAACAAGCTCTGCTGAGTGAGGAGAGAGAGTGTCACTGCCTGCTAGAGCCTCCTCCTTACTCGTTCTTTGTCCATCAACCGAGCGATAGAGAGGCACAGCGCTGCATCGCTGTACCAGGTCAATGAGACATGCAACATTTCATTATTGCATGACTTTTAATTAAATGAAGAAAGGTGATTCATGACGGGACATTGAACTTCTTATTGCCTGTGTAGGGACAAACTGGAACAATGCACCATTGGCTGACGAATCTGAAGGCCCTGTCCTTGTGCAAGACACTGAACCCCAAATGACTCCCCAGTGGCTTGGTTAATAACACGTCCATTTACCATTTATTATTAAAAACAGTTTTGCAAATTGCTGGTCTGAGAAAAAAGAAGGGTGGGGAGTCATGGCACGGAGCATCTGGAGCTCACATAAATATCCCTGAAGTCCGACAGTTGATTTGGGAAATGCAGCACAGTCAGGTCAGCCAGCCAGAATGAATTCGGCTTACTCGTGTCTCCACAAGTTCAAAGTGGTTAACCCCAACACCTCTCTAAATACACACTGGTGAGGTTTGTTGAGAGCTGCTGGTGGGACTTCTAACTATCGCTAAGTCAAGACCCTTTTGTGAACCAACTGGGTCACAAAAATAAGGTCTAGTCTTGCTCACAGATTTTGAAAACCAAACATTCGGTATCAGTTTTCCACACCACAACGTTAAAGAGAGCCCCCCCCCCCCCCCCATGCTATTGAGCAATTAGGTCCAGAATTTAAAGTCATTATTTTCTTATTAAGCAGCAAGTTTTTCTCTCAGGAGGTGGAAGAGGGGGGGCGAGAGCAAGACAACCAGCTAATTAAAAATGGGATATTACTTTGACTAAAAATAAACGAGGTTTTCCCAGCAGCCCTGACGCTGACCTTTGAAGAGCGATGAGGCATTTTTAGCTGAAGAGTGTTGGGAGTCTGCATCAGAGAGCCTCAGAGGCCCACGGAGAGAAGGTGCAGCATGTGGTGATGTTTGCATCCACCAAGGGCCAATCATTACGCTGCAAACTCAGCGTGAACACGTCTGAATATTCCCCTGATGATCCCTACCCATCAGTGCACGGTAGTATTGTAGTACTCAGGATCGGTCTTGAGAACACTTTGAATGTCTCAGTCTCGACTCGGAATTGAAAGCATCTTTACCCGGTCTTGTCTCAATCTCAGAATTGGCGGACTCCGGATTTTAAATCAAAACTGGTCGAGACCACCTTTGCTTTCTTCCGTCCTCGCCCTGCCTCTGCCTTGGTCCTGGTCTTGTCTCGGTCTTGCCCTGCCTTGATCTTGTCTTGGTCTCGATCCCTAAATGTCTTGGTCTTGACTCGGTCTAAGAGCTCTCTCTGGTCTCGGGTATGGCAGGCGGTCGGGAATGACAAACAAATAAATATTTAAGTGTGGAAAATGCTGATGTGGTGTTGGTCTTCCATCGTGAGTGCATCTCAGAATAATAAAGCACTGAAGACGCAGAGTGGGTTTTCTGGCACAACTTCACCAACTACCAAGGTGCGTGAAGAGGTCAAAAATCCCCAGCAACACTTGTAGTATGAATAACAAAATAGACCGACACGTTTCGGCTTTTGGCCTTCATCAGGCCTGATGAAAAAACAAACACTTGAGCGTTGGTTTTTCAAGTCATCTCGTCTGACAGGGATAGTGTCCTGCTGTGAGGTGCATGTGTGAACCACCAGATCAGGAGGATATCTGGAGCAGTCCTCATGAAAATATCTAGATATTTTCCAGGAGTGGTTTAATCTATGCCTAATTTTCCCCCTGATAGATAATTGTTTAATGAAAGTCATGAACTACAAACATGTAAGAAGGACATATATAAACAAGGAAAGCAGCAGTTGTTAATACCTTCAGTCATTAACACTGTGTCTTCGGATGCAAAGAGAAAAAGTGAGATTGATGGATACTTACAGTGCGAGCACATGTCCAGGGCATAACTGGCTTCATTTCCCTGAAACGAGAGAAAGATTGACATTAAAAACGGTGATCCAGATTTAGATTTTTTTTTTTTTGAAGGAAAATCAAAGAGGTTTTGTAGAAGAGAACAGAGCAGGGCTGTGGTCTCCTGTGTCTCTCAAATTTATACAAGATGTTTTTTTTATAAATGTGATGAGACGCCTGAGTCTGTCAGGATATTAAAATAACTCTTGAAAGAAACCCTGTTCCCATTAGAAGTCTGTTTAGATGTGATAACAGAAGATGAAGTGAACTTGTCCGTGTCTCATTCTTGGCTAATCGTTGGCGTTTCTTCATTATGCATGAGCGACAGAATGATCTGGACTCTGAAAAGGAGGTCAACGTGCCGCCTTGATTTGCCTCGTCCCATCTCTGGAGGACTTACAGAAATTGAACCGGGCTGCTCGAACGAGGCCGCAGCTTTCCTCCTCGGCTGGTAACGAGGGCCACATTAACTCTCGAGAGCCATTAACGGGTAATATGTGAGATTCAAAATGCCTTACAGAATGTAAAACACAGAAAGTCGATGTCTTTCTAACACCGCTGAGTTCATGATTCCTCTGACTGACTAAAAACTAACTGTTGAAACTAACTTCAGAAAGAGCTTGCTTTTTTTAATGTTGTAAGTCATGCTTGTTTGTACCATTTTTGTACAGGGGAGGCTCAAAGAGAACAACGAAGGTAAAATAAAATTTGTATTCATTAAATGCAGTTTTTAAATTCCACCACCAGGGGGCTCTCAATCAAAACATTAACAAAAGATGACATTGAGGCGTGCGGAGAATCTCTCTACCAACTCCCAGCCTACACCACCAATGACAACAAACCCAGAGTTGACAGTAGTCATGACGACCGGGTGAAACCGACCTGAGGAAGAGAATATGTTTACCGACGAGCTGATGTATCCGAGTATAATTTACATGACATTTTTATCACATACTGCAACAGTACGGCAGCTTTCAGCAGCAGCTCACGCTACCTTATGCAGCGGCCTCTGACGTAACATTCGGTGGTCACTTGGCAATGATAAACATTTTGTGCCTGTCATGGTGGTCCGGTTCCAACTTTAAAATGAATGATTTCTCTCAGGTTTCGATAACTGTTGGAAATATCTGAGGTTATGTAAGGTAATGCGGCTCCTTTCCTGCATGTCAGTCCCCTCTAACTCTCCCTGGTTTCCTATTCTATCCACTGTCCTGGCAAATAAAGGCCAAAAATAAATCTGAAAATTCAGCAAGAAATTATTTTGAAAAACCCACTTGTACAGTGTTTCTGAACATATATCTGTGTAACCTGAGAGTCTACTGACCCACAACATGTGAAATAAATCCATCCAGTCCTTTGTTTGTGGTCTGCATAAGTCTTACAACACAGAGAAAAATGCTCTGTTTCTAATGTGCTCTCCTTGTGATGTCACAGTGGGATTCTGGTAAAATAAAAAACCCTCACCTCCCCTGGTATCTCCACCCATGGACTCCACCCCCAGCCTAGAATAAAACTTTTGAGCCGGTCCGCCATTTTTATTGTCTCTACAGAGGAGTGATGTCTATGGGGAAACTCAGGGGGGGGGGGGGGGGGGGTCATTGTATTTAAAGAGACACACACACCAAAACGGAGCGTTCTGAGAGAGCTGGTTTATACAGGGTCACAAACCTCCTCTGGTGCTTGATTCATGTTATATTTTGACCAAAGCACAGATGTTTCATTTAGACCACAGGGGGACTGTTTGAAAAGGTGGAGAAGGGTACAAGATGTCCTCTTCGATATAATAATCGTGTAATAACCATTGTGCATCACCAACATCATGTTTTCTCTTCAGGTTTCAGTTTCCTGTTTCTGTGTTGGTGGAAATAAGCATTACAGCAAGTAAGCGGGGAAAAATAACTCCTCTGTAGTGCTTCGATTCAGGGTCTGTAGCTGTTTTATTTCTGCCTCACTTGTACTGCAGCCTCTACACCCTCTCCGCCTCCGTCTGTGCGCTCAGTGGATGGTTTGCTACCGATATCCATCATCTACCAGCCAGTATGAAACTCATGCTGGAAAAACAACATGAATCTGATCCAGAGTGCTTTGCTTAATTACACAAATGCATTAAAGCCATTATATGTTGGTAGCTTCTTTTTTTATATGAGGAGTGACCCTGCAGTTTTGAGCCGGACAACAAAGCAAGGTGCCATTATTAGTGTTGAAGCACCTAAGATAATATGAGGGGTTGTTTATTCTGGGTTAAGTTTGATCCTGTCAATCATGCACAAGCTGCCGGTGACAGCATCATCTTAGAAACTGTTAAAGCCTGTTAACAGCCTGTTAAAATATATTTAAATATCATACACTTAGACTAAAACACATCCAGCAGTCAGTCCAGATCCCACCTTGGCAAGATAAGTTTGTGATTTAAATCTTCAGTCGGGAAGACCCTGATTTGACTTGAATCTGTCTGGGGAATGTCTTTGTGTTGGCGTGCAAATGGACGCTACAAGCCGAATAAACGGTATACACTAGTAGTTATTTCACCAACAGAGGGCGCTATATGGATTATAGCAAGCATTATCACCCTCCAGAGTGTCGAGTGTTGATGCTCAGGGTTGGAAATTAGCACCCGCTACCCCCCAAATATGGCTGTTTTTTTTGTTGCAGTGACTTGTATATATATGCAGTGATTTTTGCATATCAGTCGAGCCCCAGCTCAGTGTACAGGTACAATCACATGATAGATCACCGTGTAGAAACGCCAAACAGCCATGTTTTTGCACTCATTAAGATGTCATCTGAACAGATTTTCTCAATGTCGACATCGGTCCCAAAGATCCCATGTAGGTCGGGCCCAACACAGGAATTCTGCGAGTTTGTGCAACGATTCATTTATAGCCATATAGTTGGAAATACATCAAAAATACCTCAGTAAACCAGGAGACTAGCTCTGATACTTTGAATAACTTGATTTCTAAAGAATGGACCACAGAGCAACAACTGGAATGTTTGACATTACACGTGGTCTCAGGCCTCCGACCATCTTGTCATATGTGCTCTAAAATGTTTTTGTTATGGCCTCGTCTCCTCTGAAACATGACATCAGCATTTCTAAACGAGTGCACCATCTTCGGGAAGCAGCTTTTCAGGATGAAACGCAGCAGCTCAGTGTGTGTGTGTGTGTGTGTGTGTGTAGGCCCTGAGAGGAGAGAAAAAGATGTTTTCCAAATTCGGCCGGCTCAGTGTGGGCGTTTTCTTGCTCATGTCCACACAATCCTGGATCCATCACTCCAATTTTAACCCACATTAAGATTTTAACTCTTAACCGTTCACCAGCAGTATAACGCCCGCTGTCAAAGCCCCTGATTACAGCATCCTAACTCATCAAATACAGTATGCCACTGTCCTATTTCCCCGCATTGATACACAGCAACTGTCCAAAAATAGCAGTAATTACATCACATTAGCTTCCTGGTTCAGCACATCCCAGCTACTGTACCCTGACTACTACACCATGTTTAGTCTTATGAGTCTGATGATCTCGTTCTGTATGACCGAAACATTTATCAAACAACCAAGACTCGCATGAAAACATTTGATGAAGATATTTTGCTGAGGATTAAGAGATAATAGATTTCGAGTGGCTGAAGGCGTCTTGTGGGTCAGTTTTCGGTTACTAGGGATCGAACTATGTAGAAAAGAAGTGATGGTACCAAAACGTTGCCTACCAATATGTGCATTTTATGGATGCATCATGCAGAGATTCTCAATATAATATTTAACCATTCATTCCAGTATGCCACCCAAGGTGGTGAATTGTGATATTTTCAGTTTGGGTTCAACGAGCTTCCATGCGCTGAATGACTCGTCGAATTGGCTTCTGTTTGCGTGTGCCTGTGAGTCCACACGCTGGAATGAGGAAACCCCTTCCCCCGAGTTAATATCCAATCACTGTGCGCTAAATGTGGGGGAAGCTGACAACACTGGTATGTCAGATTTCACACATTACTTTAACATGGCGAGAGGTGAGGAGAGGCAGCAGTATGAGGAAGCGCCGCCGTCTATCAAATCAGCGGTGCGGGGACGTTTAAGCGTCGAGTATAAAGACAAGGAAGAGAAATCGGTAAACAAAAAATTGACAGTCTGACATCATTGTTTTACACATGTCGCCTACTCAACTGGAAACACTTACAGAGTTTGGCTAAAGCCGGCCGTACACTGAACAATTTGAGGCCAATTTTTTGCGTCGGGCCACTGATTGTGAAGTCGGGCTGAATTTCACAGCGTTCATCCGAGCGTTAGTTGGGTTCACTGTTTGAACAAATGCTCCAGCGCAGAGAAGTTGAGCAGAGCCATGAGCTGATTCCCCGACACAGGGGCTCCCCCCCACCCCCTGATTTTACCTGCACAAACAGACAGACAGTATCTGAATCACCGTGGCAACAGCAGGCATGCCCTTTTGATCTGTCTTCCCCCACCTATCATGAAAGAAACTATGGCTGGAAAATCTGTAGACCTCCAGCTGACATGGAATATATGATTTAGCTGCTAGTTAGCTTGTGTTTATTTGTGATGCAGTGTGTGTGTGTGTGTGAGAGAGAGAGAGAGAGAGAGAGAGAGATATTTTACTCGTACAGTGAGAGCTCTCAGGTCGTCCCGAACAATCGGGTCGTACAGTTTGAGCTTTGGTAGTGTTTCGTAAATGATTCAGTCGTACAGTATGAGCTGACGTTGTACCACGACTTTTCTACAATCTCACTCCCAATTTCTACACACTACATGCACGCCACATTCCGTCATCTACACCACAGTTCCCTGCCATTCTAGTCCAAGATTGTGTTTCCACATCGAGCACCGCGGTCCGCCACTACACTCTGCTCCGTTTCAAATAAGCTGCAGCGTCAAGCTGGACAGAATAAAACGACCTGGACAGGAATTCAGAGGAAACTCACAGAGCATCCGGTTAATTTTAAAAATAAAACAAAATATACGGATTCAAGGTCGAATATTTTCACCACTTTATCAACATTACGTTTAAAACAGGCCCCGAATTAACAACAAATCAAGCAGAGAAAAACAAAGCAACATGTTGTTTGCACGTTCCCGCGGGATCTTGTAGTTCTACTGTGATGTGTGTCCTGCTGCTCATGGCTGCACATGCGTTCCAGAAACGGAGCCAGTGGGGCAGGGCGCACGCTGTCCGATGGTAGCAAAACGGTGGCGCTGACGAACCGCAGCGGAGCATGTGCAAATTGGGAGTCAGAGTAGGGCTGGGAGATATGGACCAAAACTCATATCTCAATATTTTTTGGCTGAATGGCGATACTCGATATGTCTTTCATTAACAGTCAGTTGCACAAGTTCACCATGTACATGACAATGAACTACCTGATTGTGAAATTAGTTAATTTTCAAAATAAACACAGTTGTGTGCTTTGTTATCCATTTTGTTTTTTGAGTTTGGCTCAGAGAGAGAGAGAGGAGGAGCAGGGTGAAGAGGGAGAGACAGTGAGAAACTGGCAGCTCTACAGAAGATTTGTATAACGATATTTTAATACAACATGAACTATATTGATATTAACAATATTGTCTTACCTAATATCTTGTTTGAAAATATATCGATATATCTTAAAAACTAGATATAAGTCAGAGTGTACGCCAGGCCTAAGTTTACGGCTACAGACTAAAGCAGGCTGTAACGGACGAGGTGAGCGCAAACTAAGAAAGGACAAAGCAGTGTTTGAAATTAAGTCAAAACTCCACAGAATGGAAAATACCAAAACAACACATCAGCAGCCACAGGCAAGCAGAATCGTACCGAAAACAGAAGTACGTATTGAACGGTGGGCTGACTGTATAGATGCATCCCGAGGTTAAAGTATGGATAATGTTGACAACCTTACAGCACGTCTTCTTCTGGAGTGAGAAGTTGAGCCATAATTGGATGAAAGGTCAGAGCTTAAGAGGAGCAAGGGATTGGTAGCTTTGTTGATCTGTGGTGACACACACACACACACACACACACACACACACACACACACACACACACACACACACACACACACACACACACACACACACACACACACACACACACACACTGCGCTCCAAGTGCAGACAGTGCACGGACACGTATGCAAGTTACGTGTTCAACAAGCCAACGACTACCTGCACCGGCGTGGCCTCAGCCAAGTGATGCATCGGCAAAACAAACATGGCAGCAGCAATGACTGTCACACAGGTTTTGGCGAGCCTGAGGCCACTGATCAACAGGTCAAAGTGTTGTCGCTTCCCCTTTTAGCCACCTGCTCCACTTGCGTGTCACATGACCAGAGCGTAATCACAGTCTTTGCAGGTTAGAAAATGTTGTTTTATCACATATAATCCTAAATGTAATTAATTGTTTTTTCAGTCTGTGGGGAACAGGATAAAGGACGCTGGTGCAGGTACCAGGTCTGCCGGGTGGTCACATCTTCTTTGGGTCCTGCGTCTGTTAGTGACGTTCCACAATATGGTCGACTGTATGTTATGATGCTGTAGCACGATGTGATTGGCTGTTTGTCGGAGAGTTTACAGTTGTAGTTTACGCTGGTCTTTGGACGGAGAATTTCATGAATTTCATGAGGAGACATCGATCTCTCTCTCTGACGTTCAGCCAATCACAGTGTGCTACATCATCATACAAACGCAGGAGAAGGACACCAAGCTGATCTGACCACACTTTAGGGCTGCGCTCAAAAAAAACTGATACGGTAATATATCGCCATGTGCTCCAGAATCGACATGGCTTCAAAGCTGTGATTTAAAGACAGTTGACAGTTGAACTGTGACGTGCAGTTAGCAATAACACCATATCCATCGCTCTGGGATTAAGATATTTAAATGTATTTCTAGGATCTCTGAGGACCTGAAATGAAGTGTTTTAATTTGTAGGATCATTAATACACTTCTGCTGTTCTTCTCAAACAATCAAGAACTGTTGCAGTGAATTCTGTGCAGGACACGGTCATTACCCAAAATCAATCACAATTTGTATCGTATCACGGCCTCTGTATCACAACCCCACGATGTACTTATCGTGGGGTTGTGGGAAATACCCAGCCCTACCACACGAGCACATCAGGTACCTACACCGGATTCCCAGCACGTACAGAGGAGCAAGTCAGGCGCCTGCACAGATAAGATGCTAAATCAAAAACTGAGATTCTAGTATTTATCATGTCTTCAGGGATATGAAGAACCAGGTTTCTGTGTGCAGGTAAACACCACGTCCTGAATATGCTCAAAACCAGGATACAGTTAAAAAAAGATGAAATACATAAATGAGCCATGTGAGATAAAAAAGGTGATTCTGAACTCCTCTTTTGATCAAACTCCTACACAGCATCGTGGCTTTTGGTTTAATGATGTCGCTGTGTGGCCTGTGATAGCTCTTAGCTCCACCTAGCTCTTATTTTTAGATCAAACGGCTCAATAACATCGCTTTACTTTGAAGGGATTTAAAAACGAGGACCGTCTGAAAGTAGGGCAGTTATAAAAACCTCGAAAGGTACTCTGAAAAACCTTGTCAGCGGCAGGTGACAGTTTGATTCAACAACACCGACGCAGACCTCCGACGGACATCGAGCATTTCTAACATTAGACAATGCAACACTTCCGGTCAATACTTTCAAAATAAAACGGTCAAAAGCAGGCAAACACTGGCTTATCAGGTATGTGTTGCATCAAACTTAAAGCCATCTTTTAGACACTCATACAGATTCTGTTCATGGAATAAGATCCTAAAACCTGCACTTAAAGCTCGACACTGTGACCTGACCCAGATAAAGATGGAGAAAAAAACCTGGATTGCACCTTGTTCAGGTACCCTTTTTAAAAAGAAAACTGAGACAGGCTCGTTCATGTAAAACAAAAAAACGTTAAGTGATCAGAATTTAGTCAGCAATTCGAGCTCTAACCAGCTTCAGAAAGCACAAGGCTTTTCTGCTTTTCTTCATATTTTAGATTCAGGTTTGTCTGGTTTCTTGCCAAGAGGAATAAGACTTGTGTGTATTAGTGCAAAAAAAGAGCGAGAGGCAGCAGCACTCCTGCTGTCAAGGGACTTATAAAAAGCAATATACATACAAAGCACACAATATTTACGATGATGAGATGTTAACATTTAGATTGCGTCCGCAAACTAAGGTTGTCAAAATGTGCGATAAGTCAATGCCACGTGTATTAAGACAATATAATCTGTTTTTTCGATGATCCATGATATGGAAAAGTGCCAACGCTTTAAAAAGACTTCAGATCTTGAGTGATACTTTAAAACCAAACTGTGAGAGAGAGAGAGAGTGAGCAATGCACCAAGCGTTCAGATACCATCGAGCGTTAAAACCTCAGAGATTGACTCGTTAAAAATAACGTAAAACTTTCAATAAAAGCTCATCCCATTTATACTAGCCTGGTGTTGATGCTCGTTAGGACAAATAAAAGCAGCTCTTAATTTAAAGTGCATTCAGTGTTGATTAGTTTACGGATCAGAAATATATTCACAAAGGTGGCTCCCTCTCTCTCCCACAGAGCAGCAGGTTGGTTTGGACAGGCTGCCTTACAAAGTAAAATCAAATCAGTGATTTGTAATCCATTAAATGTTCTTCCTGGTGTAAACTTAAAGTTTTATAGTCTTTCTCGTCTTTGCTGTGCGTTCAGTTTTGTTTGAAAATCCTGAAAGGTCCGTCTCGTTCTGACGCCTGTCCCAAATAAAGGCAGGGTCATTACAGAGACTGAGGGGAATAAAAGCCCGGGCTGGTAATTGAAGTTTTCCGTTAAGTGGTAATGAGACGTATTGAAAATTGTTGCTCTTTGTCCGTGATTTTCACTCTAAAAAAATATGTCTTCAACAGTAAAAATCTGGCAGATCTCACCATTAAAAATACAGGTCAGCTTTATCTACGATTACGGTGAAAGGATATCAGTACTGTTGATTTCACCAACTAACTAGATAGATAGATAGACAAATACTTTATTCATTCCCTGGGGGAAATTCAGGACTGTCCCTTAGCTCACAAAACAGAAAAAATAAAATAAAAAAATAAATTAATTTGAAACTATCAACACGAGTAATCATGTGAATTGATTATTATTATTATTACAACCACAAGTATCAAAACCTTGCTTATTTACAAAATATACAACGTTATTGGTTTTGTTAAAGTGTTAACGTGCTTTTATTTTGTAGTATTCTTACGTCACTTACGCTGTTCGTTGCTGCGCACTTGACGCACCTACAGCTAGCATGTTAGCAAAGCGTTAATACTATCCTCTGAAGCTAGCTGTAAGGCTTATTCTGCCATTTCACACATCTGTATTACTGCAGGTGTTGATGTGTAACGATATACGCGTCGTAAAAAGCATGAATACCGTAATAATAAACAAACTGCCTCAAACGTTACGTGTTGTTTTTTACGTTAGCGCTGTGCTAACGGTGGCTAGCAGCGCTAGCAGGTTAGCATGAAGCTAACAGTGCAGTCGAAGGAGAAGCTGTTTTTTTTTTTGTTTTTTTTCACAAAATGAGGTTTGACATTATATTGAAAGTGAAAATTACCATTTTGCCGCCGCGGGGTCTTCAGCTGCCGGGAGAGAAACGTAAGGGTCCGTTAACGGGCCGACACGGTGAGATAACGGCGACGTTAAAACGGTCAGAAAGCGACCACCGGCTGTCTGACTTTACGGTTTGTGACAGCAGCGGGGGAGAGACTCACTGCAGAGAGAGAGAGAGAGAGAGAGAGAGCCGCAGAGGGGGGAGAGAGAGAGAGAGAGCCGCAGAGGGGGGAGAGAGAGAGAGCGAGAGAGAGAAAGAGAGAGAGGGTAAAGAGAGAGACAGAGAAAGAGAGAGACAGAGAGAGAGAGCGAGAAAGAGAGAGAGAGAGAGAAAGAGAGAGAGAGGTGCAAACCGAAGCTCGTCTATTGACAGGAGGACTCACTCCCAACCATACGCGGGGCCTTTTGATTGTGCCATGATGTATAGATTGATTTTCACATTCATGGATGTCCCACTCAAACTATTTTCATCCTAAACCCATAGACTGTAGCATAAACCTTACAAATTGAGAACAGGTATTCACTTGTATTATTATTATGTTAATTTCCCCGTGAATATAGGATGGTCACAGAATGTCCCCAATGCAAACTAAAGCCCCATTTCCACTAAGCAGTCCAGTTCAGTTTCGGTTCTGCTCGGTACGCATTTATTGGCATTTCCAATGCTACCCTTCTGTTGGGACTCCAAGAGTAACGAAGGCGGAGCTAGACACACTGCAGTCCAATAATAGGTCAAAAGAACCGGTTAAATGTATTGCCGGGCCACACTGTGTCGCGCTGCTATGATGTCACTCTATATCTCTTAGGCCCCGCTTACCAAGTATACGGTTGGCTGTGGAAACCCAAGCAAGATCAGGGTTTACTGTTCCAAACTGTACCAGACTGTACTGAACCAAAGCGGACCACTTGGTGGAACATGGCTATATAACTTGCACAGGGTGAATTTTATATTTATTGGGCTCACTGCAGTGGAATGAATGCACAAAGAAGATGATTATTAGCGTCCAACAAAAACAAAAAACATTTCAAAAATTGCAAATAAATGTGTTTAACCACAGGCAAAGAGTGAGATTGTTAAACACATTTGTAGACAACAGATCAAAGACATAATAATGCGTGGATCTGTTGTGGTGGTTTTTTATTATTACAGCAGAGTAACACATCGTCTTTAACACAAACCATCTTTGCAGAAGGATAGTGCAGCACAAACAGGTTTTCTCTCCATCTCGGAGGCTCGTCGCTGCTGAGGGGAGGCTTCAAAGATCACCAATAAAAACAAACCTCCATCACCATGTTTGCAGTGCGGTACGAGCCCGTTTCCTGCTTTACTACGTGCAAAAAAGAACCCCTCTGTTTCAGCCTTATAAACCCCGTAGGATATCCATCAGACAGCGTGCTTATATGCAAACATGTTTAATGCGTGGACATTTGAATCTGCGAAGGATAAACAAATAAATATTTAAACAGGATCTCTCACTTTAAGTGTT
>NC_083613.1:34439387-34456887 GCF_963584025.1 Labrus mixtus | reverse complement strand
TTTCCAGGCTTCATCACCACCTCGATCTTGTATTTGGAGCCTGTGAGCAGCTTGATGGTCCTGCTCTGGCCGAAGCGGGTCCCATCCACCTTGAAGAAGACGGGCCCCTCGTTGGGCTGGATCTTCAGGGAGATGGAGATGTTGATGATCGGGGGGACGTCGTCCATGATCCGGCCCGGGCTCAGCTGTTCGACGGGGTCAATGTGTGGTCCAGAGCTGAGGGGGGAGGAGGAGGAGGAGGAGGACAGCGGAGGATGGTGCGGTGATGCTGAGGGATGAGGGGGAGGGGCTAGAGTCAAGCCAGGCAGGACAGGACTTCCGGGTCTTTCACAATAAAAGCGGAATTGTAAAAAAACCCAATTTCTTTTTAATTCATTAAGGAGGCTGAAGAATGTGAAACATAAATCATGGTCAGCAGGATGAGGATTCTGACAAGTCAGATTTAAAAATGACACATCAGCACATTACCATCACCTTCACTGGCTCCTTGGTCACGTCCCACATCACACACCAAATCCTCCTCCTCACCTCCAAACCTCAGCACGGCCTTCCCCTTCTGACCTCCACCCCTACGCAGGTTCTCCTCCCAGTTGGCCGTGTCCAGGAGTCATCCTGATCAGATGCTTGAACCACCTCACCTGGCTCCTTTAGATGTGAAGGAGCAGCACCTCTACTCTGAGCTCCTCCCCCTGAATGTCTAAGCTCCTCCCCTCTCTCTGAGGCTGAGCCCAGACACCCTCCATAGGAAACTCATGACAGACTTAGAGACTCCCTCCCCACCAGAAGAGAGCAATCAGCTGTTTTACATCACAGATCCATGGCCTGGGACTCGGAGGTGCTGACCCTCATCCCAGCCGCTTCACACTCGGCTGCAAACTTTTTTCTTTGTTTTTTGAAAAACTTAATGAAACATTACCGATAATTAGACGTGAAAAAAAAACGACCTCACCGTCTTCACATCAATGTGATTTATTGCATCATCAGCCAAAAGCAATAACACAGCTCAAAGATTAACAGTTCATGATCCTTTTTTCTTACAAAGAATTAAAAAAAATATTATGTACATTTATTGTGAGTTCACATAAAACACAAAGGTATAAAACATATATTAGAGTCATGAATCCAAACACTCAGAAGTGCTCCAGGTGCGTTTTTAAAAAAAGAAAATGAGGCAGCGATGGTCGTCGTCAGTCATCTGTCCAGCTCGGCCTGCAGGATCTCGCCCCACGTCTCGGCATCCAGCGGCGTCATGGTCCTCCCCCTCAGCTCCTCCGGCGAGCTCACGTGGCTGTATCGTCCCCTCAGCCAGTCTCTCTTCACACAGCTGCGGGTGTAGTTCCTCACCAGAGTGACCTGCAACGGGAGACGGGACGCAGTCAGAGAGAGAGTCAACGTTCCTCTCCGTCTCAATGACACGAGGACATTAAGGTTTTTTTTTATTTAAACACATCTGAGCGACGAGGCGATTCAAAGAGCTCCACACAGAACATCAAAACAGAAATGATGGAGGGAGAGGAAAACATGAAGGAAGTTTTAAGGGTCACTCAGAACAGACTGTTTCTGTGTCTGTAGCTTTAAATGTAAATGACCCTTCAATGTAAGAACACATCCTCCTCGAGTCCAGCTCTTAAACCTCTTTAAAGGGATACTTCACCCATTTGCATTAATCTTTGTATCATTAGAGACCTGGTAGTATTTTTGAATGCTCGTGCATCCCGCCCTCATTTTCCCCTGAGATGGGAAATCTTTGTATTTCTGAGTCTGAAAAGGAACTTCCAGTGACGCAAAAAAATCCTAATTTTGCGTCACTAGAAGCTGTTGCAGCTCTGGGATTAATAAAGTATTTCTGATTCTGAAATAGAGGACCTTAGTGGGAGTTGCCTGCGGTGCTGTGCATTCTGGGATTTGGTGTCTTTCATCCACATGAGCCAAAAAGACACTTTCTGCCTTTTCACGGTCAAGAAGGCACCAGCTTCAAAATGTATTTCACATTTCTACATATATGACCCAATGTCAGTACAGATTCATGTTACAACGGGTGAAGTGTCCCTTTAAGTCTTTCCTGAACCCCCGGGTCTAAACTGAGGCCTAAAGGAGCAGACAGACCGAGCAGCTATCTCTAAAGACTCCACACTCCACTGACAAAAAACAGTATTTTCTACCTTACAGAATCGGGGAGTTGCTTGTTTACCTCTCCCTTGATCAGTTTGTTTTTTTGTGTTATTGTGTTACATTGACGCTTTACATGATGAGCAGCAGAATCTTTGTGTATGACAGGCAGGACACCAAAAAAAAAAAAACAACAGAATGTGGAAGTCTAAAGCAGGTTTCAGACGGCTCATTTTGCAAAATTGATGTAACTAAGCTCAGCCGTCGTTAGTGTCATATCGGTGTTCCAGTCTGTGAATTGTGTTGAGGTGTTGAGGTAGCACGGCACAGCAGGAGCTTCACACGAGCGACTCGGGTTTGTCTCGGTCTTCTCTCGGTCTTCTCTTCATCTCACAGCTCTCCTCTTTTTAGCGGTGTTCTTTTCAAAGTCAAACCACTTTTTATTTGTTCCCACAGGTTGATTTCTGTTTTTTTTTTGACGCACCTTCCAGGAGAGTCCGTCGCTCCTGTCGCTGTCCACCTCTCTCTGGCAGACAGCTCTGACCAGCAGACACTGCCTCCTCCACAGCTGCTCGCTGCCTTCGATGATGTGATGCCACCGCTTGCAGGTCCGCGCGGCGCTGCACAGACTCTCCGCGTCCAGCTCGCCGAAGATCTTTACGCTCATTTCCGTCGGCAGCGTTTCGGCAAAGTTCTGAGGAGGTGTGGCGACGGTGGGTTTCGTGGCGCGTCTCTTCTTCTCGCAGAAAAAAAACAGCGGTGAGGTCCTCGCGGGGTCATGCTGCATAATATCTGAAAAACACAGGATGAGAATATGTTTCAGAGCAAAGACCACGACATCATGACACACTGAACTGTTGAAGGTTTCTCTCAGTGTTTCTATCACAGACTCTTAAAGATGTCTTTTTCTCCATTTTAAAACAATAAAAAGGTAAGAGCAGGAAGTAAAGCAGACTCAGGCTAAACACATTGTCATTAGAGATGTACTTCCATCCATCATCTATAACGCTTTTCCCGCTTGAGGTTGCAGGGGGCCATAAATTTAAATACATTTAAATACAGTTTCAGTCTACTTGAAGGCTAACCATGCTCCCTGGATCAGCTGAGCAGCATACTCTTTTGTAGTGGTGACAGAGAGGAGGACTCTGAACAAACTGTTATCCATTATGGATAATCCTGATCACCCTCTGCACACCCTACTGGACAAACAGCGGAGCAGCTTCTCCAACAGACTGATCCAACTCCGCTGTCACAAGGACAGATACAAGAAATCTTTCTTACTGAAGGCCATAACTCTGTACAACAGCTCAGAGAACTGTCATCATGATAATATCTGTCTCTCCATACTGTCATCTGTTCTGCAAAATGTACAAATTATCCCTGCACTCATGTTCACTTCATTTGTCTGTCTACTCACCGTTATATTGAATAGTTTCTGCTGATAATATGTCTACACTCATGCACTTTAACTTATGTCAATACTGTTCATTTACGACTCTGTTTTTACACATTTACATTGAATCTTCCATATTTAAGACTAGCAATGCTAAATTAAATCCTGGTTGTATATATTCTCATTCTTAGTTTTGATATTTTTAGTACTTATTTACTTTGTAGTTAATATTATATTGTGTTTAAATTTGCTAACATTGTGTTTTTTGCTCATATTGTGTGTTTGGAAAACCTGCTGCTGTAACGCCACAATTTCCCAGTTTGGGATCAATAAAGTCATTCTATTCTATTGTGTGTGTGTGCAGCGTTGGTGTAGCAGAGATCAGGGGATGGATTTCATGTTTAAATGGAGCACCTTGATGTAAGAATGAGCTGATTGGCGTGTGAGATAACATTTTTTATTTTTTTATTTTATATACTTTATGAATAAGTGAAGGAAAGTACACATGATTTACACATGATTTACACTCTGTTATTGAAAGACATGCTCCTCACACACACACATAGGCCGACACACAGACATACAAACCGGACCTGTGGACATGTGTTAGTGACGTCAGAGTGGGGCTGCTACACAAAACATAAACAACCACATTTCTAAGTCAAAGTTTGACCCTAAACCGCAGCATTCAGTTTAAATGAATAAAAACAAGTCCCTGTACAGTTTGGTCTGGGGTTAATAAAAGCTTATACTGATGCATTAAAGTGTTATTCTATATATATTTAAGTGTTATTCTACATATATTTAAGTGTTATTCTATATATATTTAAGTGTTATTCTATATATATATATTTAAGTGTTATTCTATATATGTATAAGTGTTATTCTATATATATTTAAGTGTTATTCTATATATATTTAAGTGTTATTCTATATATAAGTGTTATTCTATATATATATTTAAGTGTTATTCTATATATGTATAAGTGTTATTCTATATATGTATAAGTGTTATTCTATATATATTTAAGTGTTATTCTATATATATTTAAGTGTTATTCTATATATATATATTTAAGTGTTATTCTATATATGTATAAGTGTTATTCTATATATATTTAAGTGTTATTCTATATATATTTAAGTGTTATTCTATATATGTATAAGTGTTATTCTATATATATTTAAGTGTTATTCTATATATATTTAAGTGTTATTCTATATATATATTTAAGTGTTATTCTATATATGTATAAGTGTTATTCTATATATATTTAAGTGTTATTCTATATATATATTTAAGTGTTATTATATATATATATATTTAAGTGTTATTCTATATATATATTTAAGTGTTATTCTATATATGTATAAGTGTTATTCTATATATATTTAAGTGTTATTCTATATATATATATTTAAGTGTTATTATATATATATATATTTAAGTGTTATTCTATATATGTGTAAGTGTTATTCTATATATGTATAAGTGTTATTCTATATATATATTTAAGTGTTATTCTATATATGTATTTAAGTGTTATTCTATATATATTTAAGTGTTATTCTATATATATTTAAGTGTTATTCTATATATATATTTAAGTGTTATTCTATATATATTTAAGTGTTATTCTATATATATTTAAGTGTTATTCTATATATATATATTTAAGTGTTATTCTATATATATATTTAAGTGTTATTCTATATATATATATTTAAGTGTTATTCTATATATGTATAAGTGTTATTCTATATATATATATTTAAGTGTTATTCTATATATATATTTAAGTGTTATTCTATATATGTATTTAAGTGTTATTCTATATATATTTAAGTGTTATTATATATATATAAAATGTTATTCTATATATTTAAGTGTTATATATATATTTAAGTGTTATTATATATATATAAGTGTTATTCTATATAAGTGTTATTCTATATATATTTAAGTGTATTCTATATATATTTAAGTGTTATTCTATATAAGTGTTATTCTATATATATTTAAGTGTTATTCTATATATATAAGTGTTATTCTATATAAGTGTTATTCTATATAAGTGTTATTCTATATATATTTGAGTGTTATTCTATATATATTTAAGTGTTATTCTATATATATAAGTGTTATTCTATATAAGTGTTATTCTATATAAGTGTTATTCTATATATATATAAGTGTTATTCTATATATATTTAAGTGTTATTCTATATAAGTGTTATTCTATATAAGTGTTATTCTATATATATTTAAGTGTTATTCTATATAAGTGTTATTCTATATATATTTAAGTGTTATTCTATATATATTTAAGTGTTATTCTATATATATTTAAGTGTTATTCTATATAAGTGTTATTCTATATATATTTAAGTGTTATTCTATATATATTTAAGTGTTATTCTATATATATTTAAGTGTTATTCTATATAAGTGTTATTCTATATATATTTAAGTGTTATTCTATATATATTTAAGTGTTATTCTATATATATTTAAGTGTTATTCTATATAAGTGTTATTCTATATATATTTAAGTGTTATTCTATATAAGTGTTATTCTATATAAGTGTTATTCTATATATATTTAAGTGTTATTATATATATATGTATATATAAAAGTGTTATTCTATATATTTAAGTGTTATTATATATATTTAAGTGTTATTATATATATTTAAGTGTTATTATATATAAATATATATATATATATATATATACATATATAAAAGTGTTATTCTATATATTTAAGTGTTATTCTATATATTTAAGTGTTATTATATATATTTAAGTGTTATTATATATAAATATATATATATATATATATATACATATATAAAAGTGTTATTCTCATGTTAACACCCTCAGTCCACGGGCTGCTCCGTTAGCTCTACGTTAGCTCTACGTTAGCTAGCTAAACAGCGACGGAAAACCCTCCTGCCTTTTGTAGTTTTCAGGCCAAATAACAACATATGTCACAGAATGTCGCTCACAGTTAAAACCAGCCGGGAAATTAAATCAATAATGTGAAGATTAAATATCAGTTTCTCACCGGCAGTGAGCTCGCTTCGTGTCCGTCTGACAGCTGACTGTTTAAATGTCTCAACGGCTGTTTACACACACAGCTCACGTCACTGTGTTTTTTGACCAAGTGCGCATGCGTGAATAGTGTAGGAAACAGAAAAAAAAAACGTTTTCAAAATAAAATACTAATATATATATTTTCTGTACAGTGTTTCTGTAGACGGTCGGCTCTTTTAAAATAAACCCTAACCCTAACGTACCCATGCGAAGAAAAAATACATTTAATCGTATATTTTCCCGAAACAACCTTGATTTCTATTCGTAATAAATCTTGTATTAATATGTTTAACGACGCATGTACAATTAAATCATGGAAAAATAAAGTGCTTTTCTGTTATATATTTATATATCTTCCCATTTTACCTTCAGATCAAGCCATAAACATTTTAAACAAAACTTCCGGAAACTTGAAGCATCTTTATTTACGTTATAACATTTATGCTGTAAGTATATCAGAGTCATTTTAGTAGTATTTTAATTTATTAGAATAATCCCCTTGAGATGAACCATCTCGTTTCCGATTGGGTTTAGTTGTAAACATTTATGAAATTTGTGCTACAAATAAAAAATATATATATTATACAAAGTAAAGCAGTACAATAATTCTATTTCATTTATGCCCATTTTTTAAATTGTGATGTGTAGGCTACCTCCTCTACTCACGATAAATAAATAAAAAACGAGTTGTATTATTTTGTAAATCGCCGACGCCTCCTGCCTACTGCGCATGCGCCACTCGCATCCCGGAAGTTTTGAACTGTCTTTGGCGGACATCCTAAACTTGCCCAGACTTATCCATGAAAACGCACATTTCTCTGTCCTTTCGCCTTGATTTCCAAAACAGTGAGTGACAGTTTATACTCCTGTTGACCACCTGAGCAGGTAGGCAGAGAGAAAAGTTTGACAAAAAACGTCTTTTTAGGACATTATCAGCTGAATGAAAGAAAGTTAGAAACGCTCTTAAAACTCATTTAATGAACAGAATAAACTTTACTATCCAGTGGACTGAATTATAATGTGTCAGCTTTTGTGTTTTATACAATCACCTCCAGGGTGAAGCTCCCTCCAGTCCCGCCCGCTGAGCTGATGTCCGGCTTCGACCTCGTCCCGGTGGACGGCGGGGGTCCCATCCACCTGCCGCCGGGGGACACGGTGCTGGGCAGGGGTCCCATCCACCTGCCGCCGGGGGACACGGTGCTGGGCAGGGGTCCCATCCACCTGCCGCCGGGGGACACGGTGCTGGGCAGGGGTCCCTTCCTGGGAGTAAGTCCGGTTTATGTATGAGGGGTGGGAATCACCAGAAGCCCCGATATGATACTTTGAGTCACGATTCGATATCATTGTGATTTTTAAACATTTTGCGATTTAACTTTTTTAAACTTATGTCCACAAAATTAAACTAAATCAAGAACTGTTTAGTCCAGTCGCACTGAACTGAAGACAAACATGTATGGATGACTTAACAATGCAACAGAATAAAGTGTGTAAGCCCTTAAAGGATATAGATAACATTCACTCACTCAAATATCTTTTATTTAAAACGTACTGAGCCTCTGAAGTCCCATAAAGTGATTTTTTTTATCTTCTGGGCACAAGGACTTGTTGACACACTTATGTTGTTCACACACCTCAATGATCGTGTGCGCTCAAAATAATACGGGGCACACACCTGATTATCTAAGGTATAAAGGCTATAGGATAACATAATGATGTGTGTGCGTGATGTAATCACACTCAGAAAGAGACTCCTGGAGGATCGCAGCTCTCCCTCTGAACCACCAGGGGGCGCTGTCGTCCTGGGAACATGGGAGCAGCTGGACTGGTTCTAACACCTGGTGTAGTCTCTGATGGTGTACAGGGTTTTCTTTAAAGCTCTGATCCATCAAAGATGAAACATCACTACACTGAACTGCAAACACACGCAGATATCACGATCTGGTAACCATGGTACCGTTTAAATTTCAGGTGTTGTCGAATAAGTGATGCATCTTTGATCTGGAAGAGAATTATTCAGTTCATTTCCTCCCGTGTTTATTCCCTCGCCGCACCTTTTGTTTTGTTTAAAATGATTCTTTAGTTTTATCTCATCATGTTTTATCTTCTTGAAACCGGGAATACTCTCACTCTTTATCCTGCTATGAAGCAGATTGATGTTCCTTGGATCAGTCGTCCTGACGGAGTCGTCAGACGTCTAACACACATCTGATCTGAATCATTTCCTGCTGAAGCTCATGTCCTGTTTTTATTCTTCACGTGATCTCAGGTCAGCGATCGGAGAGTGTCCAGAAACCACGGGCTGCTGGAGAACCTGAACGGACAGCTGCGCCTCAAACCAGTACGTTTGTCTTTCTGTTTGTTTCCTCTGTGTTGGAGAGAAGAGGCAGAGGGGGACAGCTTTGTACATAAGTATCAGAGCTGTGAGCATGAACGAGTTAATCACATTAATCTCATGTTTGACCCTTCAGGCTCTCCGTAGATACTCGTCCTCAGTGTCTCCCTGTAGTCTCAGTGATGTAAAAGAAGAACACTGCTGCATCTTTGAATGTCTCATTTCACTTTAACAAACTCTCAGACAGTAATATCCACCTGATGACATCACACATTGACCTTAAGGCATCACACATTGACCTTATGACATCACACATTGACCTTAAGACATCACACACTGACCTTATGACATCACACATTAATAATAATAATAACTTTATTTAAAAACACAGGTTTACAAAGTGCTTTGACAAACAGCAAAAACAAGAACAAACTAAACCAAACATAGAAGAACATAAACAACAGTAAGAACATAACAAATGTAAAATACTAAAAATAATTAAATACAATTCAACAGAAAAGAACCCAAAGTGCACGATACCCAACAGACATATATAACCCGACCATCACAAGAACCATCATAAGAACCATCACAAGAACTATCATAAGAACCATCATAAGAACCATCACAAGAACCATCATAAGAACCATCATAAGAACCATTATAAGAACCATCACAAGAACCATCATAAGAACCATTATAAGAACCATCACAAGAACCATCATAAGAACCATCACAAGAACCATCCCAAGAACCATCATAAGAACCATTATAAGAACCATTATAAGAACCATCATAAGAACCATCATAAGAACCATCACAAGAACCATTATAAGAACCATCACAAGAACCATCACAAGAACCATTATAAGAACCATCACAAGAACCATCACAAGAACCATCACAAGAACCATTATAAGAACCATCACAAGAACCATCATAAGAACCATCTTAAGAACCATTATAAGAACCATCATAAGAACCATCACAAGAACCATCACAAGAACCATCACAAGAACCATTATAAGAACCATCACAAGAACCATCACAAGAACCATCATAAGAACCATTATAAGAACCATCACAAGAACCATCACAAGAACCATTATAAGAACCATCACAAGAACCATTATAAGAACCATCACAAGAACCATCACAAGAACCACCATAAGAACCATCACAAGAACCATCACAAGAACCATCATAAGAACCATTATAAGAACCATCACAAGAACCATCACAAGAACCATCACAAGAACCATTATAAGAACCATTATAAGAACCATCATAAGAACCATTATAAGAACCATCACAAGAACCATCACAAGAACCATCACAAGAACCATCATAAGAACCATCACAAGAACCATCACAAGAACCATCATAAGAACCATTATAAGAACCATCACAAGAACCATCATAAGAACCATCACAAGAACCATCACAAGAACCATCACAAGAACCATCATAAGAACCATTATAAGAACCATCACAAGAACCATCACAAGAACCATCATAAGAACCATCACAAGAACCATCATAAGAACCATTATAAGAACCATCACAAGAACATCACAAGAACCATCACAAGAACCATCATAAGAACCATCACAAGAACCATCACAAGAACCATCACAAGAACCATTATAAGAACCATCACAAGAACCATCACAAGAACCATCATAAGAACCATCATAAGAACCATCACAAGAACCATCACAAGAACCATCATAAGAACCATCACAAGAACCATCATAAGAACCATCATAAGAACCATCATAAGAACCATTATAAGAACCATCATAAGAACCATTATAAGAACCATCATAAGAACCATTATAAGAACCATCACAAGAACCATCACAAGAACCATTATAAGAACCATCATAAGAACCATCATAAGAACCATCATAAGAACCATTATAAGAACCATCATAAGAACCATCATAAGAACCATCATAAGAACCATTATAAGAACCATCATAAGAACCATCACAAGAACCATCACAAGAACCATTATAAGAACCATCACAAGAACCATCACAAGAACCATCATAAGAACCATCATAAGAACCATCATAAGAACCATCATAACAACCATTATAAGAACCATCATAAGAACCATCATAAGAACCATCACAAGAACCATCATAAGAACCATTATAAGAACCATCATAAGAACCATCACAAGAACCATCATAAGAACCATCACAAGAACCATCACAAGAACCATCATAAGAACCATCATAAGAACCATTATAAGAACCATCACAAGAACCATCACAAGAACCATCACAAGAACCATCATAAGAACCATTCAATCAATCAATCAACTTTTATTTGTATAGCGTCAACTCATAACAAGTGTTATCTCGAGACACTTTACAAGAAGCAGGTAAAAGACCTTACTCATTGTCTGTTAACATTACAAAAGAGCAGGTAAAAGACCTTACTCATTGTCTGTTAACATTACAAAAGAGCAGGTAAAAGACCTTACTCATTGTTATGTTACAAAAAGCAGGTAAAGGACCTTACTTATTGCTATGTTACAAAGATCCGGCCTATCCATCATGAGCACTTTAGCAAAGCAGCAAAAGTTACAGTGGTAAGAAAAAACTGCCTTATTAAAAGGCAGAAATCTTCGGCCGGATCCCCGGCTCATGACGAAACAGTCTTCACAGGCCTAGACTGCGCCGGGCTTGGAAAGGGATAGGGGGAGAGATGGGATAAGATGCAGGAAGAGGGATAGAGAGCAAGGGGGTGGGGGGAGGTAGACCGTCCATCAGCAATCCGGTGGGGAGGGGAGGGGGTGTGGGGGGTTGTTCTGGCAGGCCGCCAACCCACGATCCGGTGGGGAGGGGGTAGTGGTGGGGTGGGGGTTGTTCTGGCAAGCCGTCAACCGATGATCTTGAGGAGCCTAGGGGAGCTCAAGAGCTCCCAGGAAAGTAGGTGGTTAGTGACTGAGATTTATAGATAGATACATGCAGTAATATGATGTACTGTATATGCAGAGAGAGAGAGAGAGAGAGAGAGAGAGAGACAGAGAGAGAGAGAGAGAGAGGAGCTCAGGGTGCCAGTTCCCCCGGTAGTCTAAGCCTATAGCAGCATAACTAAGAGCTGGTCTACACCAGCACCAGCCCTAACTATAAGATTTATCAAAAAGGAAAGTTTTAAGTCTAATCTTAAAAATACAGACTGTGTCTGCCTCCCGGACCCCGGCTGGAAGGCGGTTCCAGAGGAGAGGAGCCCGATAACTGAAGGCTTTACCCCCCATAGTACACTTGGAGACTGTAGGTACCACCAGCAGGCCTGCACTCCGGGACCGCAACGCTCTCAAGGGACAGTACGGCACTAGTAGCTCCTTAAGATAAGATGGTGCCTGGCCATTTAGAGCTTTGTAGGTGAGAAGAAGGATCTTGAATTCTATTCTAGACTGTATAGGGAGCCAGTGCAGAGAAGCCAGGACAGGAGTAATGTGGTCCCATTTCCTGGTTCTGGTCAGTACACGAGCTGCAGCATTCTGGACCCGTTGAAGAGTCTTTAGAGATTTGCCAGAGCACCCTGACAAAAGAGAGTTACAATAATCCAGTCTGGAGGTAACAAATGCATGAACTAGTTTTTCTGCATCACTTTGCGACAGGATATTCCTGATCTTGGATATATTACGAAGGTGAAAGTAGGCTGTTCTTGAAACTTGACTGATGTGAGAGCTAAAAGACATATCTTGATCAAAAATAACTCCTAGATTCCTAACAGTGGTGCTAGATGCCAGGCTGATGTCATTAAGGACAGTCACATCACTAGAAAAAGTCTCTCTGAGGTTCTTAGGGCCTAGCACAATAACTTCAGTCTTGTCTGAGTTAAGTAGCAAAAAATTTCTGGTCATCCAGGTCCTAACGTCCTTAAGGCATGTTTCTAGCTGACATAACTGACTGGTACCATCGGGCTTCATTGATACATAAAGCTGAGTATCATCTGCATAACAATGAAACTGTATGGAGTGTTTCCTCATAATATTTCCCAGAGGAAGCATATATAATGTAAAAAGAACCATTATAAGAACCATCATAAGAACCATCATAAGAACCATCACAAGAACCATCATAAGAACCATCACAAGAACCATCACAAGAACCATCATAAGAACCATTATAAGAACCATCATAAGAACCATCATAAGAACCATTATAAGAACCATCATAAGAACATCATAAGAACCATCACAAGAACCATCATAAGAACCATCATAAGAACCATCATAAGAACCATCACAAGAACCATCATAAGAACCATTATAAGAACCATCATAAGAACCATCATAAGAACCATCACAAGAACCATCACAAGAACCATCATAAGAACATCATAAGAACCATCACAAGAACCATCATAAGAACCATCACAAGAACCATCATAAGAACCATCATAAGAACCATCATAAGAACCATCATAAGAACCCAGGCAACACAAGAACCCAACAACACGAGCTGAGACCAAGAGGACCAAAGATTTAAAAAGATGTAAGAAACTAAAAGAGCTGAAAGCAAATCAAAAGAGAACAGCAATAAGAAGGTAAGAGCAGGAAAAGAAACAGAAACAAGTGGTTAAAGGATCAAAAAACCCAAAACTATAATATTAAGTAAAATAAAAAGTATTTTTACAGTAAGTCTGTAAAAGTACGTTTTAAGAAGGGATTTAAAAGAATTGAGGGAGTCTGCGAGTCTGATCTCCTCAGGGAGGTCGTTCCAAAGTCCAGGGGCCCTGACTGAAAAGGCCCGGTCACCTTTAGTTTTAAGTCTCGACTTTGGAACGACCAGGAGGCCCCCACCTGAGGCTCTAAGACTGCGGGCTGGCTCATATGGTGTCAGTAGCTCTGTTATATAGCTTGGAGCCAGCCCCGCCCGTGCTTTAAAAGGTCATTGATCTTATGACATCACACCGCGCTCCATCACCACAGCTGAACCCGCTCCCTGTCGATAACTCCTGAAATGCTTTCATTCAGTATCTGTGATCACAAACCTCTTGACACCTTCTCCGTCAGAGACCTTCATTACACAGATCTTTATCTTTCCTCGAGGAAAGTACGCTCGATGTAATCAGAAAACGTTACACAGCGTTAAAGACATAAATCACGCTCGGCTCCGTTTATCATCATTTATTCTTAATTTAGCTGAAAAATGGAGCCGTGAGAGGGTCGGCTTGTCTCAAATAATCGTCCTGTGATGATAATGATCCCCTCAACAACGTCTTAATCCATTTCTAACCATGATGTCGAATTGATGACTCGACACTGCAGATATTCCTCACACGGCGGCCGGAGGCTCTGAGGTCATGGCACATGGTTACAGACCTGCATCATAACGCAGAGAAAAGAGAAATGTCAGGTGGCTCACTGCTGACCTCTGGGGGGCGGGGGGGGGGGGGGGGGGTGTCAGATCAATTCTGTTTCACTTCATAACCTCCCCGTCTGGACTGCTGGGATGGAGTCCTGTCAGGGGTCACTGTGGTGGTGGTTGTGACGCCCGCGGTGGTTCTCAGCGCAGCCGTCAGGGGTTCGAATCCGACCTCCGCCCTTTTTGCTGCATGTCACCCCACATTCTCTACCCCATCCCCCGCCCCGTCCCCCGTCCCCCGTCCCCCGTCCCCATATTAAACAGTTACCTGAGACTTTTGTTTCTTTATCTTCAGACCCACTTCAACCCGTGCTTCATGCAGTCGTCCCCGGCCGATGACCCTCGACCTCTGCAGAAAGGCTCCTGGTACCCTCTCCGTCATGGAGATGTTTTCTCTCTGCTGCCCGGGCAGTTCATGTACAAGGTGGTGGCCGTGGGCGGAGAGGAAGAAGAAGAAGAAGAAGAAGAAGAAGAACGCACTCCCAGGTAAGAGCGCTCTAAAAGCACTCCAAGATCAAAACAGGACTCTCCTTCACTGCCCACGGCGTCTGAGACGATAATTAAATCCAGACAGAAGAGGCTGCACCTCGTGTCTTTTGTCTTCACGGAGCAGGCGGGGTCGAACGCCGTCTCATTTAAATGTTGTCTGTTGACTCAACATAAAAAGAAGAGGTAACATGAGGGAGAAATGAGACGAGTGTCGTCGTCATGATCTGAGAGTTACGCTCTGATTGAAGATCAAAGGAGCAGAGAAGGTCACTCGAGCCTCTGTTCAAACCAGCTGATACTAGCAGGGCTTGACATTAAGCTAAATAGGCCACTGGTTTTCAAAGATCACTGGCCCAGGAACTTTACTTTTGATTTAAAGAATAACAGTCACCAATTTACTCTTGAACCATTCTGATGCAAAAGTCAATTACAACTTTTATTAAATTAATTGAGCTCTAATTATAAACATATTGTGTATTTTTCTTATATTTATGTGCTCATGTTTATTCACCATGCTGCTAACTGTAAGAGTCTACTTCATCTGATATTAATATGAGGCTGTGATAGATCTGGAATCTCTCCTTCTTTCTTCTCTGTGAGAAACTCTTCATCCTTACATCTTTACTTTAGGAGCTCTCTTAAGGGCTAACATGTTTTGTGAATAACTTTGATCTTTACCAGGATCTAGTCTTTAACTTTAACGTGTTCCAGCTCCTCCAGCTGTCTGTCACTGTGGATCAAACTTTTCTCTGTTTTCGTCCTGCTGTCGCTCTCCACTCTTCTGGTGATTTGTTTTCTTTGAATTCTGATTTAAACTCGGCTTTTGTCGAGATCTGATGGTTTTAAAACTGTTTTACCAAACGTGTTTTTTACCAGAGAAAACCTGCGCTAATTCGAGTGTAGCGAGCGCGCTCGCGGGAGGGACAGCAGTGAAGCCGTCGGCTGCCTTTCAGCTGTGGCACTTATGATACGTTGATGCTGTAGCAGTTATTAGCGCAACGTTTTTAAAATAATTACTGACAAAACACCGGTATGACAGGAAAGCGCTGTGAAATTCAGAACGTGTAACAGGCAGTATTTGAACTGGGCCGAGCGGGTCAGCTGAACGTGCTGACTCTGTCAATCATTCATCCGGGCCAGTTATAATGTCGAGCCCTGACTCGTGAAGAATTTATACCAGTTATACCATAACATCTTCTAGATCAAAACACTCCCACCTGCTCCGCTCCTACGACATGCTGTCCGTTCACTGTGCTCGTTTACATCCAGGAAGTAGAGTGAGGAGCACAGGCCCGTTAACCGGAGCTACTGCCCGTCTGTGGCTACATCCCCGGCTAACATTTGAGCGCCATCGAAGGAGAAGAAGATATGAAAATATGAATAAGTCGTTGAGCGGAGATGATGGCGTTAACCGTTTAGTCGACTAAACGCGCACATCCCTGACGACAGTACATTTGTAATTTCATGTGAACAAAGTCATCATAAGATCAAAAATGTGTCATATTTTGATGTTAAAGTTGTAAAGTTAAGGGGAAACAAACGAATTATGATGATGAGAAAAAGTCAGTTTTGAAGGAGAACATCAGGAGAGCAGGAAGCTGCATGAATCAAATGAAGTTACACTTTAGTAAACGTATCAGCAGAAATGTCTTTCTTCATCGTCCCTCTGACCACGGACTCAAAGTACAGCGCCCCCCTCAGAATATCCTCAGACGTGTTTCTCTTGACAGTTTGACTTCTTCCTGAACTGTTCAGACTTTATTCTCTCGTTATATTAAATTATCTTTTTCTTCTGTCGTTCTTTCAAATATCACTTCCTTTAGAAACAGCCAGATGTTTGGAGAAGAAGAAGAGGAAGAGGAACGTCCGGTTTCACCTCAGCCAGATGTGGAGCCTCCTCCTCCTCCTATTGGTCAGGACAGAGAACAGCCTCAGGAGGAGCCTGAGGCAGCCGCTCCGTCACACATCGAGGAATCTGAAGATCTGCCCACGAGTCTGAACAAGGTTTGTAAACTTTAGACCCGTACAGTTAAAAATTAGACCAAGAAAACAAGTAAACGTCCGTTACCCCGGAGATTTACATCGCAGCCATTTCAGACTGAAGAAATCTACTGTAACTAATGTTTAGACTATAATGTTGGACATGCAGGAAGTTCTTGACCAGGATCTGAAACATGGATCAGTTTTAGTTCTTGCAGCAGCTGATATCTGTTTGTCGTCCCCCCCCCCCCCCCCCCATCATGCAGACAGAGTCGCCTCCACCTACAGAAAGGAAGGCTGCTCCAGGTGAAGTCACTCCGTCCAAACACAAGAGGAGAGTTTTACCCGCGTGGATGATGGCGGCTGCAGCAGCTTCTTCTTCCAGCCCTAAAGGTACCACATGGATCATGAACAACAATGCAGCAGCCAGTATGTCCTCCTTCTAACTTTAGATTCTGCTCCTGAATGCTCTGGATTTGTTTGGACCAGAGAAGGTAGGCGCTTTTAAGACACACACACACAGCCGTTTTGGACGCCCCTCAGTTTGTCAGATATGAGAGCAGTTATCAGGTCAACAGGTGTTGCAGCGATGGAAGCGGGCAAGAGAAGTGGTTCAGATAGAAGTGATTGTACCCGACCTAAAAAGCCTCTGCATGTTTCTAATAAGCTCCACGAGCAGAAACGTGCTCAAACTAGGATCAATGTTG
>NC_083613.1:34351887-34434387 GCF_963584025.1 Labrus mixtus | reverse complement strand
TTTTTATTCTCTCTACAGAGGAGTGATGTCTATGGGGAAAACTCAGGGGGGGGGGGGGGCGTCATTACATTTAAAGAGACACACACACCAAAACGGAGCGTTCTGAGAGAGCTGGTTTATACAGGGTCACAAACCTCCTCTGGTGCTTGATTCATGTTATATTTTGACCAAAGCACAGATGTTTCATTTAGACCACAGGGGGACTGTTTGAAAAGGTGGAGGAGGGGACTGTTTGAAAAGGTGGAGGAGGGGACTGTTTGAAAAGGTGGAGGAGGGGACTGTTTGAAAAGGTGGAAGAGGGGACTGTTTGAAAAGGTGGAGGAGGGGACTGTTTGAAAAGGTGGAGGAGGGGGACTGTTTTAAAAGGTGGAGGAGGGGGACTGTTTGAAAAGGTGGAGGAGGGGACTGTTTGAAAAGGTGGAGGAGGGGGACTGTTTGAAAAGGTGGAGGAGGGGACTGTTTGAAAAGGTGGAGGAGGGGACTGTTTGAAAAGGTGGAGGAGGGGACTGTTTGAAAAGGTGGAGGAGGGGGACTGTTTGAAAAGGTGGAGGAGGGGGACTGTTTGAAAAGGTGGAGGAGGGGACTGTTTGAAAAGGTGGAGGAGGGGGACTGTTTGAAAAGGTGGAGGAGGGGACTGTTTGAAAAGGTGGAAGAGGGGACTGTTTGAAAAGGTGGAGGAGGGGACTGTTTGAAAAGGTGGAGGAGGGGACTGTTTGAAAAGGTGGAGGAGGGGACTGTTTGAAAAGGTGGAGGAGGGGGATGATATGTCCTCTTTAAAGGACTTTGTTTTTGGTGTTGTTCAGGTTTTTAACTTTCAGACTGAGACGTGTTAAAACGTTCCTGCAGCGTTGTGATGAATAATCAAACTTTGTCTCCGTCTCACAGGAAAAATCCTCTCCACAGGAAGGAGTACAAACACACAACAACTCCAGGTAGGCCTCTTTGTCTAATGGTCGAATATTAAATCATAGTGAGAGAGGTGGAATGACGTGAACAGAAGAGACCTCAGACCGGTTCACCTGTCACCGTCCGCTCGCTCTCATCGGTTTTCTGTCGGCGCCTCCTCGACCTGGAATCTGAAATATCAAACATGTCTGGTATTTAAGATTCTAGGTCGAGGAGGCTCTAATCATAGTGACATCACAGACACACACACACACACACACACACAGACACACACACACACACACACACACACACAGACACACACACACACACACACACACACACACACACACACACACACACACACACACACACACACACACACACACACACACACACACACACACACACAGGACGATCTATAAACCCATTTGGAAATATTGATTTTGTTGTTAGCAGGTTGTTTAATATAATCGTGTTCCCCTTTGGATATTTCCACTCCCCCCCCTCCTGTATGACCTTGTGACCAAACACACACACACACACACACACACACACACACACACACACACACACACACACAGAGTTTACCTTCACACACACACACACACACACACACACACACACACACACACACACACACACACACACACACACACAGACACACACACACACACACACACACACAGACACACACACACACACAGACACACAGACACACACACACACACACACACACACACACACACACACATACACAGACACACACACACACACACACACACACACACACACACACACTCTGCATCTTGACATTTGGGGGGGGGTCTTTATTAACGCTGGCTCAATCGACATTCAGCTCCTCGTTCTCTGAGAGATCATCTCTCATTCAGGTCGTTACCCGTGGACGACCACAGACCGTCAAGGCGAGGCGAGTTTATTTCTGCTGCACGTTTACGCCATCAAGGCGATTCAAAGAGCTTCACACACGACGCCAGAAGCATCGCAACGAAGACGTTTAGAAATCACTAAAACGAACCGTTAACAATCACAAGCCTGTTATTTATCCCTGTCAGACAGGAAGGGGGCGGGGCCTCCTGAGGGAAAGACGCTCCGTTAGTGACAAACGTCTCTGGTGTTTTAAACGCACTTAACAAACCAGGAAACAGGAAACGGAGCTCCTCCATGTTGTTTTTTATTCCTCTGTGACTCGCCCTCTTTCATTCTTTTCACAGCCTCCATGACGCGTACACGCCCCAAGAAGCCCGCCGCCGCTGGCGACGAGGAGGACGAGTCTGAGTACGACGACAGCTTTATTAACGACGACAGCGAGGAGGACGAGGCGGGCGGCGATGACTCAGACTACGTCCCTCCGGTCTCTGATGACAGCGAGAAGGAGGACGTCAGAGGGCTGCAGAGCGAGGCGCAGGCCTTCCTCAAGAAGAAGAAGTAGACATGGCGTCGTCTTTGTTTGGAGGTTTTAGAGCGGCGGCGGCGCCGGGCAACCTTTGATGGTTTTGGTTTGATGAGACTGACCCGCCTGAAGGAAAGACACACCCTCACCCCCTCTCAGACTAAGATCCAGCCGCCTCAGTTCTGATTTCAAATTTTTACACAAGAGTCAATGTGTTGAAAAGGATTCTGGGTATTTGTCATAATTTTTTGACCTGTGATGTCACTGCACTCCTGCGTTACCATGGTGACACACCCATGTGCAGACAGAGGTCAGAGACTGGTTCGATTCCTCTTCACTCGTCCTGCTGGGATCAACGGGACCCAACGCCGCTTTACTTCCTGTTTCGAGTCCAAACCCGCGCTGACCATGAGCGATGAAACATCTGGTGTGTTGAAGAATGATCAGCGGAGTCTGGATTGTGTCTGCTGACGTTTTTCCGGGGAACATCCGACCTTCATCCTTAAATCATCCGTCTGAATGTGGTCAGGACACGATGACAAACGGTCCCAGGTGGCGTTTAAGGCGCAGCGGCAGACTCTGAACATCTCATATTTGATGCTACTGATTATTATCTTTTTAATATGAATGTTTCTGTCCTCAAAATCTTTTTAGAAGCAAGTCAGTTTTCTCAGTCTGATGTGAAGTCTGAGCACGCCGCAGTCCGTCAGCGCCATTCGCTGCAACTCTGTGTGACGTGTCTTGTGTGGAAATTGGCAGCGAGAAAATTGAGAGGTTTTTTGTTTTTTTTGCCTAAACTTTATTTTTTTGTAATGATCTGTTAACCAGAAGGAGGCCGACATCACTCTGAGTATTCTTCTGCAGCTGTTAGTGTAATACTCGTTTCTGCCACAAGGGGGCGTTCTCAAACCAACAGCACTGAAATCGTGTGATTTCTCTCTGAACGTAACTCGGCTCTTCTCAGACTTCAAACAAAAATCAGACGATTGTTCAACCTTTGTTTTGTTTTCAGATCATCCAAACAGGAAGTGATGAACCTGAAACCCCTGAGAGTTTATAACTGTCAAACATTCGCTCCCAGCTGCCCACGTGCTGACTGCTGTCAGGTGTTACCATAGCAACCAGAAACACAAAACAATGCACTTGACCCGAGTCATTAAAGCTGATCAGGAAATGTGTGTGTGTGTGTGTGTGTGTGTGTGAAGTCTGTTTGATTGAAGAGTTGTTCTCTCTTCACAGAGGAAAGAAAACCTCGAAGAGTTCATCTGCTTTCATTTTGATCTTATTTCTGATGTTCTGGTTTTGACGTTCGGCTCTTGTAGATTTATATGTGGGACTATTTTTTCTTACGTTGTTGAAATACATCTGATGAAAAGTCTTCTCTGTCTCTGTGTCATGAAACAAACCCCTAAAGCCTGGCTCACTCTGCAGGATCATCGATTTGAGCTCTGATTCTTCCTTCCCGACAATCTCAGGGTCTCTCCCGACTCGAGGCTGCTCGGACCCGATTATCTGTTCAGATTATCTCGTAGTGTGAGCGGTCCAAAGATCCAATCTTAACGTCCCCGATCTGCCCGGCGATCGTCGGGGACGCCCCGATTTATTTCAAACATGTTTGATATTTAGAATTTAAAATCTTGACGATTACATCATGAAAGTGTCCGGCAGAAGTCATGTGTGACTACAATATAATCACCAGAGACAAGGGAGGACTGTAGTCATGGCGACCAGCGGCAGGACGCAACCCAGCGTTTTTTTTTTACTTGTATCCATATATCTACGATTGTATCAACTTTCCTCTATCCTACAACAACTTCCACTTCCTTCTCTTTCACCAACCGTCCTCCTTTGTTTTTTTTCAAATGAAACTTTATTAACAACTCGTTCAGTGTGAGCTCTCCGGCCGTGCCCGACAATCGGGTCGTACAGTGTGAGCTGACATGCCACCCCGACTTTTATACAATTGGGAATAAATGGCACAGTGTGAGCCTTTAGAGAGCGTTAAAGTTCCCCGCCATCAAACTTCTCAACAAGACCAACACTGTCTTCATTTGTGTTCTACATTCTTGATTACATGTTGATTCATGCTGACACATAAATGATCTTCAAACTGGGAGCACTATGAGCAGCCTGATTGGTTTGACCTTGTTGACATCACTAACACCTCCTCAGAGTGAAATGTAGAAATGTCTCCTTTGACTTCAGATTTGATGGACAACATGAGGAGCTTTTTTAAAACCCGTCGCAGGAGGAGGTGTTGTTTCCTGGAGGTCGAGTGTCGTGACATTTAAACAGGCGTCTCATGAATTTTCAACATGAAGCAGCTGCACTCTGTATTCAGATGCTGAACGCGAGCTGGAAAACACGGGACACCTTCATCCAGAGCGCCGGCCGTCACTGCAGGCGTGTATACACACACACACCATGTGTCCTTTCACTCCCACATGAAACAGTCTTAGCCTTTAGTGAGATGGTAACACACCCATTGTTTGAAGACTTTTCTGAACCACCTGAGTCCTTCTGCTGGGATTCTGACTTTACCAAAAACAACAACAACAGACTGTTCCTGCCAAATCAGTTTCATGCTCTACTCCGAGCTCCTCCCCCTGAATGTCTAAGCTCCTCCCCCTCTCTCTGAGGCTGAGCCCAGACGCCCTCCAGAGGAATCTCATTTCAGACGCTTGTATCTGCGTTCTCATTCTTCCAGTCTCTACCTAAAGATCACAGGAGAGGGTTGGAACGAAGACCGCCTTCAGGCTCAGCTCGCTGTTCACCACGGTTCAGTACAATTCCCACGTTACTGCCCACGCCGAGTCGATCTCACGGTCCATCTGACCCTCACCGTGAACAAGACCCTGAGATATTTGAACTCCTTCTCTTGGAGCGAGCACTCCGCTGTGTTCCAGCAGAGAACCGGGCCTCGACCTTGGAGATGCTGACCTTCACTCCGGCCACAAACTGCCCCAGTGCATGCTGGATGTGTCAGATTAGTATGAAAAAAAAGAAAGTAGTATCTGTTTAAAGAGGGCAGAACACAATATAAACACAATAAACATTTTTAAAAGCAAACTCAAGACCTCTTTAGTAGAGCGTTTAACTGGATCTCATTTCATCTGCTTTTATTACTTTTTGAACTTCCTGTGTTTCCTCATGTAGAATAAATGATGGCGTTTCCTCACTTCCTGTTCTTATCGAGTTATTTTGACCTTAGTTTTTGGATTGTGGGATAGAGGTGGGGGAGGGAGTCACGTTGCTGTTTGATTAAATGTTGATGTAAAGCACTTTGGGATACATTTGTTGTATGAAAAGTGTTATACTAATAAAGATTGATTTATAAAGGAGGAGGCGTTGTTCTCCCCTCATGAGCGAGTCTCCTCGTATTTCTGCAGACACGTGAAGACATCTCGACTCACATCTAAGCCTCTGATTAGAGAGGCGTGCTGCATCAGAGCTCACGGCGGTTAAACAGCGTTCACCGTGTTCGTCTTCATTAAATCAAATGAAACTGACGGCAGGCTGCTGCAGAATAACCTCACATCACACCAGTCAGGTATAATAATAATAAGACATTCATTTTATATAGCCTAGCGCTTTTCTAAATACTCAAAGACGCTTTGACAAAAACAAGAACGACGAGGACAACGAGGGGTTAATGTATGGGGGGGGGGGGAGAGAGCAGGTCATGATTTATCATCACCACCTTGTTTAGTTTAACATTTTATCACATGGTGTGAACTATGGTTCGAAGACGACCTGTTTCATCAGACAGGTGTGAAGGGGAGGAACCGATCCATCAGAAGCTGCAGGCGCACGCTCCTGCACACGGTTTGAACTGCACAAAAACATGATCAACATGTAACGTTATGAACGTCTTTGTGTTCATTTAGAGAATCTGCAGGAGTGTGCCTGCAGTTTTATTATGATTCAAAAGAGTTATCCAGTATTGGGTTCCTTGGACTTCTATTTTTGTTGCCATGGATACTGTTTGTCCCAGTATCATATCCAAGTTTAAAATGCTCGTATTATAAGAATCCTGATGGGAACACTCGGGAAAAGAATAAAAACGAATAACATGAACGACATCATCAACAGTTTTTTATTATTATTTTATTGTCACCAACAAACATATTAAATAAAAAAAACAATCAGATTTGAGGTTCTGTGTGTAATTGTTGTGTTGCTAACAGCTGATTGGTCTTGGTTGTCGTGCTTCCCTGTGATTGGCTGAGCTGCACAGACTGTATGTGAGAAATAGACGTCTTTGTCTTTTCAGCTGTCACTGTCACTGTGACGTTTCGCCTTCAATCAGAATGTGTCAGCGGCGTGACGGGGGGGCGGAATCAGTGGTGATTCTAGGGTCTGTTTGGGGTCCTAGGCAAAAGTTATTTTGGGGGCCTCAGCAGGGCAACGAGAACGAATGCTGTCAGATGGGGCCCCCTTAAGGAGGTTTTCTACAGTCATTGCAAAATTTGTGCATTTTGGGTTGTTGCTTAGGTCCAAAGTTTGTAAGCCCTCTGGGGCCCCCCTACTGGTCCGGAGACCCAAGCAGTTACCTGCCTTTTTTTGTTGACAAGCAGCGCCCTGGGCGGAATGACCCCCCCTCTGTGCCGTCTTCAGAGGTAGTAAGAGAGGCGGGACGGGATCAGCTGAGCCAGCGGGGGAGAGCAGCGCTGTGTGTGTGTGTGTGTGTGTGTGTGTGTGTGTGTGTGTGTGTGTGTGTGTGTGTGTGTGTGTGTGTGGAGCTCCCTCTGTGACCATGTGACCTGACAGACTGGGACAACATTATGACACCGTCGCAGCATCAGAATCACTCTACAGAGACGTGATGGCGGCCGAGCTTAGTTCAGCTAGTACCAGTGCTAGCTTGTCAGTTGGTCAACATTTTTCAATCCTTCCATTATTTTAATGAGCGATAGAATCCAAAAATATAGAAAGTAAAAAAAAAAAAAAAATGGATGTCTACTGTCGATAACACCTGAGGAGGAGCCGGGTTAGACTCGTTCTGTTTTTAGAGGAGTAAGTGAATAAACATGAGCGAGGTTTTGGCAGCCAACGTCTCTACGGTAACAACTTGTAAATCACAGGTAGCCCCGCCCTAACCCCTCCCCCTCTTTCTGGTCTCTTTAACTCTAAACGGGACCATCATTTGCTAAATGAGCATCATGCTGTGTGGAAGAAGACTTGAAACTTCAGATTGAGAACATAAACGTGTTAGGAAAATGATTCCTGAGGGAATAAATCAACTCAGCAGTAGGAACATTTTATCATGGAATCTCCCCCTGCTGGACATTAGAGAGAATGCAGGTTTAAAACACTCCTGCATTGGCTGCTTTTTTTAAAACCAGGAGGTCCACTTCCTGAACACAATCTGTGATGTAGACCCTCACTATGACTGGCTGATCACCAAACCTTCTGAGTTATAATCTCTGTAACCCGCCTTTCCGTACAAACATGAACTGTTAAGATTCAGGCAGCCATCTTTTTTTTTCTGGCAGTTTGCATCTTCCAACATTTGGACGACAGCATCTAGTGAATTTTTAATAACTTGTTTGTTTTGAAACTCCACTTCAGAAACCAAAAGGTGATGTCACTGAGTCTTTGTCCATGTGTTATACGGCGTTCTGTGCCAGTCCAGTTGCTAAGCCCTGAATTTTTGCAACCATTGGCAAGACTTTCAGAATCGGCGCCACCTCGGTGTACCAGCGTCTCGCCACATCCGCTGAACAAGTTCATTAAGACCGGTCCGGTGTTTAGGTTTCAGTAGATCCACTTTGCTGTGTGACCTGTCTGATGTTTTGACTTCTACCTCAGCCTAGTGTCCCCCACGTCCTCCGTCATGCGGAGGGAGGAGGTCCGCGCCTCCCCTTCGTACACCGACTTGGCGGTCACCAGCTTCAGCGGGAACTTGCTGACCTTCTTCAGGCGCTTGTTGTTCCGGACGCTCATGAAGCAGAGGGTGTTGATGACCCCGTTGCTCATGGCGATGCACTCAATGATGTAAAAAGCCACCAGGGAGTTCCTGTTCTGGGATATGAGGGTGGGGTAAAAGTCCCGCAGCAGGGCGAAGCCGTAGTAAGGCGCCCAGCACAGGATGTACGCGACCAGCACAAGTATCAGAACCACCACCGTCCTCCGACGCTTCTGAAGCTTCCGTCGGATCTGCTCCGTCTGGAAACCCGGGAAGTCCTTGAACCAGAGCTCCCTGGAGATCCGGGTGTAGCAGACCGCCATGACGGTCACTGGGCCGATGAACTCCAGAGCGAAGATAAGGAGGAAGTAGGAGCGGTAGTACACCTGCTGGTCCACGGGCCAGATCTGAGCGCAGAAGGTCTTGAAGGTGCCTCCGTCCACATGTGGGTACGTGGTCTCCGAGGCCATGTAGGCGGAGGGGATGGAGATGAAGACGGGGACGATCCAAACCGTCAGGATCACGCAGTACGCCGTCTGGTACTTCATACGAGGACGGAGAGGATGCAGGATTGCCATGTACCTGCAGAGAAGAAGAGACGAACTGAATGATGTCTTCAGAGTAATAAACACTCAACTACCCTTTGATATGAGGCGTCTTTACGTGGTCACTTTGCTATTGTAGGAGCCAAAATGCTTGTTTTATTGATCCTTGCAAGAAACCCCAACACAACACTGCAAATTTGTATTTGAGTGTAATTCCGACACTGAACACTAGGTGGAGTCTTAGCCAAGGCTCCAGGTAATTGGATTCAGGTGTGTTTGGAAGCATATCGTTTTTTGACCGGGTTGACTTGGATGTAACAGTTTATGCTTCATGATGTTTTGGACAGAATGGGACATTTATGTTGCATTAGTGAACCCCGATCATGAACTAAAATAAACAGATTGAAGACTTTATTGGAAAAGAGTACCAGACATTTGTTTGTTGCAACGCCAGGTGCACGCGTCCGGAAATAGTTCCACAACTCACATCTCAGTGGTGACTGCTTTGGACAATATAGGGTTTGTTTTAAAATGGTCACCACAGCTATAGTTAGAGGTGGGTCCAAACTTTTTTGGCTAGGGTGGCCGACCTGGGGTACTGACTAATGTAGGGCTGCCAGGACGTTTGTGTGCACACACGCGCCAATGAATTTAATGTGTTTCAAATTTCAATCCCCACTGAAGATATGAAGTTGTAAGTAACACAATTTGGCAACAAATACATCTTCTGACCTTGATTCTTTAGGGACTCAAAAACAAACGTATGTACTAGTAAGTCCATTTCAAGGTTTACAGACCCATGCAGAGCTGGATAAACACTGAAGCTTTAGTGTCCACCACATGGTGACCTGTGTGAGCATCGACTCTAGAGAGGGGGGGGAGACAGCTCTCTCCAATGTTTAGAATTTGGACTGCAGTACCCATTTTAAACACTAGGTGTCAGAGCTACATACTGCTCCTTTAAGTTCTTCGTACTTTATGTGGAAACATGACTCAATAACATCTGAATCATCGTCTCAAAAATCTACTTCCTGTTTGATATCCTGAAACAGATCTTTCTCTTTGTTCAGTCAGCAGTACCCATTTTAACCACTAGGTGTCAGAGTTACATACTGCTCCTTTAACAGCTTCTGCACAGTTGCTGCTAACTTGCCAACAGCTTGTTTGAACTATACTCTAAACATAAACTGACCTCCAGCAGGAGCTCCGCATCTCTTCTGCTACTGAACAGACTCCAGCACATGCAGACCCTCCTCTGAAGTCTGTGGTGTCAGAATAATTTGTTTGTTTGGATTTAGCATACCTGAGGGCTGGAACAATAACTCTGAAAGCAGCTGTTCCAAACTGCTGGTGCCTCTTTTTATAATTAGCTGCAGAAGTGTTTTATCCTTGATCCAACGAGAAGGACACAATGAGACACACAGTAAGAAGAACCTGTGAGCTACACCACACACCCAGGGGACGCTGACCCACCCGAACACCCTCGCTTACACAGATGATCCATCTCTCCTCTCTGCAGAAGCCATTTATACATGACAGGAGACGTCAGCAGTGATTAATGTAACACAGCCGAGCGGCTGGTCCCAGAGTGTGAAATACTAACAATGATGGATTCGATTCAGAGGCTGAAAGAAGGTGAGAGTAAATAATGTCCGTCCAGAACGTTCAGAGTCTCGACCGTAAATCAGCTGCAAACAATTCAAAATGCAGCAGCACGAGTGCTGACAAAGACCTGAGCTCACATTACACCGATTCTCAAATCTGTGCACGGCCACCTGTGAGTTCTTGTGTTGACTTTAAAATAATTAGATTTTCTTCAAACGGCCTGTTTGAGCACACATTTTCTGAAAAGTGGAGCAGGTAAAAGATGGAGAGGATGGACTTTTCTCATCATTGGGGGGTTTTGTAGACGGACTAGAGACACATATAGAGCGCCACAGGAATGAGTTCTAAAACCAGGAAGTAAGTTATCATCTGAGCTCCATGGGGTCTAACGTCTAAAAGTCAACGGGGATGTTGAATGTGTTTGTGGTTAGACTCCTGAAATAAGGTCTGTGGTTAACACAAGCTGAAGAGATGTTGGTGTTTTGTTAGACCACATAAACTACGTTAGGTAATACCTCCACTTGTGAAGTTTGAAGTTTTTACTCGTCTTTAAAAAGGCGGTTGCTAACAAGCGGCTAAATGTGACTACAGCGGTCGTCGGGGACATTAAACGTCATCACGCCGGACACAGAGGGCGGGAACTCTCTCACTAGTCGGAGATGTCTCCTGTAGGTTTAATCTTTAGGTTAAGGTGAATATTATGTTAGTAAACTATTTATTAAGCTACGTGGATTAGTTTATCGGAGATCGTCTGAAGCTGAACGCTAGTGACGTCACAATCATCCCACCGTGGTGTAGTTAGCTTGTAGCATAACGTTAGCTTTTTACTTCTGTCGGCCGCATTAACGCTTCAAGCATCATAAAAATGGCGTTCATCTGTGAAGATTATCCTGCTGAACAAAACGCCTACGCTTCAGAAACGTGTGTTTAACACAGAGATTATTTTCTGCAATGATCCAAAATCCAATGAAAACATCCCAGAGGAGGATTCTGGTTAGACCCCATAGAGATGATACTTCAGGGTTGGCCTACAAAAATACGTCATATGGTTTGTTCTCTGTGAGTGTTTGAGAAACATTGTGAAGTGGATTTTATATCATGTGACCTTTAACCTTGAAAATAAAACATTTTTAACTGTTTTAATACTTTTAAAACCCTGCTGAGAACCCACAGGAGGGAACATGTCCTCCAGTGTGATGATGAGGGTCGACCCACCTGTCCACGGCGATGGCCAGCAGAGCGTTGGTAGACACGTAGAGCGACACCGTGCGCAGGTAGTTGGTTGCGGCGCAGAGCAGCAGGCCGTGATCCCACGACAGCTGCTTCACCACGTAATAGTCCAACAGGAAGGGACAGCACACCACCGCCACCAGCACGTCCGACACGGCCAGGTTGGCGATCAGCAGGTTGGTCAGGTTGCGGAGCTGCTTGTAACGAGCGAGGCTGGCGATGAACAGACAGTTTCCCACGCCGCACACCAACATGATGCACACCAGCACCGCGGCGATGACGATGGTGGCCACGAAGAAGGCCCGGCCCTGCGTGGTGTCCGGGATCTCGTCCAGGGGGATCCCGTAGTCCAGACCCTCGCTGGACGACGGGAAGTAGTCCATCGGAGCCGAGCTGCGGTTTGACGAGTCGACCATTTTGGATCAGGTCAACATGCTCAGAAAGAAGCGTCTGTAAAAGTGAAAAAGAAAACAAGTAAAGAGACGACACCAGAGACCGCATCCCGACTGAGATGGACCTCTTTTCAAGACCACCGAACTCCATTAACAGAAACCGTCGATTAACCTTCACAACCCGGGACTTTCTCATCCACCACCACCGCCGTGGTCAGTCGGGTTAGTTTATCTTTCATTCATTTGTTTTTTGAACAAATATTTTGTTGCATCGTTTATATACATATATCTGTGTAAATCAATATAAACCTTGACCTTAACCTCGCCCTAAAGATAAATATATCTTTTCTGGGGGTCGTAGGGGAATTTTCCTGGTGAAGGAGCAGGTCCAGGTTTTTCGCCCTTACTTATATTGATTGATGGATATTGATGACTATTGAAGTAATGATGTGTTGATCTGTTATTGTTTGTGGGTTTGCTAACCCCCAAAGGGGGAATTATGTTGTAGTTTGAAAGGTAGAATCATAACAATCTGGACAGCAACAGGCACAAACCAATAGTTATCTAACCTCTGAATTTAGCCAGGTCATAAGGTCATGTTCTGATACACGTACACCCACACACTCTTTCCTGGTAATAGAGCAGTTTGTCCGCCCAAGAAACTTCTAGGACATGGTCTTTATATAGCACACATGTTGTAATTGCTCAGTGTGATGATTGCCCATGACGGGATGATTGGGATGTTATAAAAGAACTGCTCCGAGAGAAATAAACAGATCCTCAATTCACAAGCCATCGTCTCTGTCTGATTGTTCAAGAGCATTTAGTCTTCAACAAACTGACTAAAGTTTACCCACTAAGACACTCATTAGCTATCGTCTGCTATCGATCGTTTAAACTCCCACGGTTAACTTGAGAAGCGAGGATTGAATTGGAGCTGTGACAGGACTCTAAGAGCAGACTGAAAGCAGTTTTAAATTCTTGCCAGTAATTCTACCACAACCGCCATCGCTTCATATTGTTCGCCTCTCCTCGGCTTCATGCACCTTTAAAAACAAAACTGTAAAGAGTTGAAAGAAATGAGAATCACTTGACATCGACCGTCCCAGAATAAGAAATGAAACGCACCCTTTCACAGGCGCTGTGTTCAGGAAGTAAAGAAAGATGAGCATGCTCAGTGGAGTACCGTTAAAATCAACTACAGAGCACTCATCGACAGCCTGCCTGTGAAGTTGGAATAAAAGAGAAAAATAATTAAACATCAGAAAACGCATTCTGCTCCACATTTTACACGGGAGATTTAGCAACAAACGTGTGCCTGACCAAACCCCCCACAGCTCCTGATATCAGTCAGCTGCAGGAAGCTCCAGCTCACCGTTAACTAGCAGTAATGAGAGGAAGCCGGGGCTCAGTCCAGCACGGATCAAAACACAGCAGGAGCAACTCAGAACGACTTGAAACGATTAATGAGGAGACAAAGTGTTGTTTAGGGTTTAAAGCTGAAAGTGTGACCATGGCTGGTTTTGAATGTACCGGATCGTACCAGCATACTTTCACCCCCGCATACAGGTGTCTGTTTACTAGGGCCCGACCAATATGGAACTGCTGGGGCAAATACCGATATCTATCTTTGATCTGTAGATATAGATTTACACATTTATTATGGTGATCCCTCAGTTATCAAACACTTTAAAAAGATTTATAATGAAGACAAGATGGTCACTCAGCTGGAAAGTAACTGAGCATGTACGTGCATCACCGCTCGACACTCTGCAGAGTGATGATGCTTGTTGTAATCCATATAGCGCCCTCTGCTGGTGAAAGAGAACTGATAGTGTAATACAATGAAACTCAAAATGAAATTCTGTTTGACTGGTGATTAAATCGAGTATCATCGGCGCATAAATAAAATAAAATTAGCCGATACTGAGAGTCACTGGATGAGCTAATATCGGCCGATATTATTGGCTGGAGGATTTATCGGTCAGGTTTTAGTGTATTCACTGCAAAAACTCCAATCTGAAGACTGAAGAAAGAATCTTCAGTCTGAACTTGAACTAAACCCAGAAAAGGAATCCTCAATTTAAAGAAACACATACCTATTAGAGACATATATCTACTTTCCTGTGAGTTTGTTCATACTAAAAGAAGATATCCCTCATGCTTTAATGTCCAGTTCAAAGTGATGTTTTCCCAGCAGGCGTTCAGTGGATGACCCTGTAAAGGCCTCTCACACAAACACAGCGCCCGTAGATTTACTGTCGGACACACAAGCAGCTCTTTGGCTCGTCAGTGTGACTGTGACACAGCTTTGGGTCTGACTCTCAGGGAGCTTCATGTTCATGGTGTTGCTGATTCTGTCTCCTGGTGACCGTGTTCATGAAGTCTGCCTGTTAGATTTGTTCACAGGTTGGGGAATGTCTCGTCTCAGCTCTGACGTCTGGACAAGCTCCGACTCAAGAACCTTTTTTTTAACTGATCTGTTTTCTTTACTGGAATCAAACCCCCGACTTCCAGAGAGTGTCTTTCTCTTTACGGAACTTCAAATCCAAATAACACCAAAATGTTACAATCATAGTTTTTAAATTTACTTTAAAGTCTTTAAATGTGATTTTTCTCACTTAAATGTAGAAATCAAGTTTATCCTCTGAAAATAACTCTGTGAGTCATGACTGTCTACAATGGGTGTAACACCCGAGTCCCACTGTCTGTGATGTTTTCAGAGTTTTCAGAGTCCTATCTTCACTTTGTTTACATCGCCCGGACGGCCGGCTGACTCCTCCCCTCGTGTATAAAAGTTGTTTAATTGAGGGACTAGAGAAAAGAAGAATAACATACTGTACTCACTGCTTAACTGTGTTTCTAGATCACGCTCATTTCAGGTAAATTTACATGCAGTGTGAAGATACGAGCAGAATAAAGATCGCTAGCATTAGCATGCTAACACAACAATGCAGCACGAGTTGTTTTGGTTTCATGCTGGTGCTCAAGGGCGACATCTGCTGGATCAAAAAATCACATATAAAGACTTTAAGAGAGTTGGGAGCGCCTGTTGAGCGGGGGTGCGTGCGCATAACGGCGACCAAATAAAACAATTGGTGGAACAAATGCATTCAAGTAAACCTGGAGCACTCCTCGTTGCTTTGCTGCGAGAGGAGGAAAGTGTCACAAAGAGTGAAGGTAAAGCCTCCTACTTGATGTGATTGGCTGCTCCGGCCAAAAGTGACATTGAGTGTTCACGTCTTGAGCTGAAAAGTTCATTCATGCACGTCTAAAAACTGCTACAGAACCACGCAGAGAAGAGCGCCCGGCAAGCGTGCTGCTCCAGAGGAAACAATGGATTTACTTGGGGTCGCTTTTCTAACTTCACGATCGAGCCCGAAGAGTGCAAAATATTTTGTAAAAGCAGTGAATAAATGCAGACTCAAGTTTACAGTTTTGCTGTCGCCCTCTTGGTTGTTTCTTTTGGCAGAAATGACCATACTTGGGCGAGGGAAGTGATGTGCGACTAGCCGCTCAAAGGATTGAACACTGTCACCCTGACTAGTCAGTTAAAGACATTGTCAATATTTTTATATGTTGGCCCTCGATGCCTATCAAATGTTGTGCTCAAATTGTAATGCAGTCTCTCGCCACTAGCCGACGCTGTAGCCTAACCATAGACTGGATGAAGCTCCAATTAATGTGCCTGCTCCTCTAGATCTACAACATGGATGTAAACAAGCACAGAGAGGGAAAGCATCTCATAGGAGCAGAGCGGATCAGCAGTATTTTGATTTTAGGAAATCTACATTCATGTGGACGTTTACCTGGCGGGGCTAGCACTGCTAATGCTAGCCACACAAACCGATTGGACTTTGTTTTCTCCAGTGTTTTCTAACCTTCAGACCAGTCAGTCTAAATTTACATTTCTGTTTAAAAGAGCAATATGTAACTCTGACACCTAGTGTTTAAAGCTGGTACTGCAGTCCAAATTCTAAACATCATAGAGAGCTGTCTCCCCTCCTCTCTAGAGTCGATGCTCATGCAGGTTGCCATGTGGTGGACTCTGAAGCTTCAGTGTAAAAAACAGAATCGAGCTGTTGTTGTCGCTGTCGCTCGCTCGGGTCACATCCTGGCAGGACAGGCTGTCAGTTTTCAGAGGAACAACATATTTCCAGTTTACACAGCGTCCATCCTGTCCTGAAAGAACAGGATGGGATTTCTCATATGTTTTTGTATTCTTATATAAAGAATAGTCATTTTGGTTTCTGCACAGGATCAGTTGACCTACAGGGCTGACATCATTTAGTGCATAAATATATAAAATCCTGGATTATGGATCCATGTTTCATTTCTGCATCAATCAGACCTTTTACAACACACCAGCGGAGTGAGTTTAACACCTCCTCTAATTTCTGAATAAACAAATATTCATCTAATAAGTTAAAATCACTGTGCAGGATTTTATTCATTTTCATTAGAAGATCAACAGACCTGTTTGTTCTCACGTTTCTGCTCAACTGGAATAACAATATTTAACGATACAGACTTAACTGTGTCGGAATAAGAGTCGAATAAAATTAAAATATCAACAATGTTGACTTTTGACCTGCCTACTCTCTCTCCTGTCCCAGATGGGGACCACACTTTAAGAACCATCTCTGGATGATGTCAGCAGACAGAAGCTAATTTTTTTTAAATTGTTAAGGACAGAAACACACGAGTGCAATGAATATCAACGAGCAAAAGATGAATGTGCTGCACAAATAACATTCAATTGAATTTAAGTTAAAAGATACAGGAGGCATTAAACATATTTATCACGCAGGGTTTTAGTAGTTTGATTACTGCAAACAACAAGTTAAATGCACAATAATCGCGACGTTTTAAATCACATTTAATGTGAGAATTCAAAAGTCCAGATTCTGCGTCGAACGTAATAAATGAAATGATCACAATAAAAAACAATACATTCGAACATTTAAAGTGAATAAAAAAGATATATGTTGATCTGGTACAGACCTGAAGCTGCTCCTCCACGCGCTCCACTCCGCTGAAGATCTCACACGAGCGCGAGGCACGTTCACACGAGGGCGCGCACTGATGAACGGTTGTCACACAGGTAAATGAATCTTAACCGCGCGCTGTCATAACGGTTGATGCGGAAGTGTCCATACAGGTAGAAGGAGCAGGTTGTGGCTGCACGCGCACACTGAGCAGGTGATCTAATTGGACGGAAATACGTGGTTATGTCTGTAAAAGAATCAGGGCCACTCCAGAGACTGTAAATATTAGAGACACACATGAGAAATGAAATGTGATAGGAGGACGTTTTTTTTTTAATTTACTTTATGCACTTGCAAAAAAGTTGAGAAAAAACGTCAAAATACCGGGAGGGTAAAGTCGCAATGTTGAGATGAAAGGTAAAATATAATGTCAAGAATAAAGGTGAAATTTAGAGAAATAAGTCAGAGAAAAAAGTCGCAATGACAAGAAAAAAGTCGCAATGCAGAGAAAGGGTCGAAATATCAAGAAAAAGTCGCAATAATGAGAAAAAGTCACAATGTCGGAAAAAAGTCGCAATGACGCGAATAAAAGTTGCAATGACAAGAAAAAAGTCACAATAATGAGACAAAAGTTGCAATGATAAGAAAAATTTGCAATGTCGGGAAAATTCACTATGACAAGAAAAAAGTCGCAATAATGAGAAAAAGTTGCAATAATTAGGAAATAATTGCAGTGACGAGAAAAAAGTCGCACTGGCAAGAAAGAGTCGCAATGACGAGAAAACAAATCTCAAAGACGAGAGAAAAGTCGCAATAATGAAGAAAAGTCGCAATGATTAGAAAAAAGTTGCGTGGATGAGAAATCGCACTGACTTGAAAAATGTCAAAATGGTGAGAACAAAGTTGCAATGTTTAGAATAAAGCTGAAGTGAAATTTTGACTTTGTATTTCAAATGTATTCTCATCATTTCATTTTTTTATTCTCGAAGTTCACAAAGAGCTTCCTCCTCTCTTCATTTATTTCTCGTCTGGCCGCTGATCTCTGACGTTTAAATCCATTAAGATTTGAAAACCGCCTCGTGTGTTACTAGCCACTGGAGGGCGCTGCTTAGTTCTCAGTTCATCTAAAAAGAATTTAAAAAAAACCTCTGACACATTCTTATCATCTGTTTCATCCTGACTGATCTGATCCCATCAGCAGTATCGATGTGCATGTGTCAACTTGTTTTGAAAGTATTCTGCCCCCTAATAGCCCTACGGGGTCACTACAGGACATAAAAACATTCACAAAACAGAAAATAGCTCTTTCTATTTTTATATTATAATTCCTTCCTTTAGTGTTTCAACTGTCCATTTATGGTTTTATAAATATGAATTAAAATGTTTATCCTGCATTCTGGACTGATTTAAAGTTTGTATTTTTTATTTTGAGAATACCTGCAAAACAACTTCACCTAACTGCTTGGCCAGTATGTTGACTATATGAGATGCAAGACACACAGTATGTGATCCATAAATAACTTAAACTTCTATTTTGATTCCATGGGAACTTAAAATACTAAGAGTATTCCCTTCAACCATTTGGTCAATAAGTAGAATTAAAATGTCAAGAAATGGGTCCAACAGGAGGAATGTAGTTGAAACAAAAACAAAACTGGTTTATTCCAGTTCTCTTAGATGAAAAGAAAGACTTCTATTCCCTACAGTGTTTGTGATCATCATAATTATTGTCTCTGCTGTACCTTGGTCATCAGGACCAAACAGTTCTGGGGACTTTTTCAGATAGTTGCTGTTTCTCAGAAAGGTGTTATAGTTTTATATCTCATCTTTAAAGGTTACACTTCAGTACTGACCTGGTTTGTTCTTCAAGGAGCCAAAAGAAAAAAAACACATTTATGTAAAAGTGTTTTATTTTACAAATCAAGATGGAGGCCGCTCGACTTCACAAACTTTACGAAACAAAAAGTAAAAAAAAAAAAAGAAGCACAACTTTTAAAAAAGCTCTGCAGGATTTACAAAAATCAAAGGATCTGTAGGAACAACGGATATCCAGGGACCGCCCCCCCTCCCCCACTCAGAGTCTCTTTGTGTCACATGATCAGACCCGGCTGGGACTACTTCTTGGCGTAGGTGACCTTCATGGCGCAGGTGGCCGTGATTCTGAAGCCCTGCAGCGCGTCTTTAGCCACGCCTGCCTGCGTGTCGCTCTCGAACTCCACAAAGGCGATGTCGTGTTTCCCCGGGACGAGACGCACCTCTTTGAACCCGGGAAACCTGAGGAGGGAAAACCGAAACAGTCAGCACACACAGAAACACACACACCTATTTAAAGTGAAGGAGACGAGGAGGTGAACTGACTGGTTGAAGAGCATGGAGAGCATCATCTCGTTGGTCTCCTCGGGCAGGTTGTTCAGGAACAGGATGTAGTTTGGTGGATTGTCGGGCACCTGAGAGAACAGATCCTGATGAGTGACCCGTTAAACACACACACACACACACACAGACACACACAACACGTGATGGAGTAACGAGTGACGTTTGAGCTCATATTCTGTAAAATCCTCTTCTCCATGTTCCTCTAACTCTAACATGTGTCTCTAGTCCGTCTACAAACCCCCCAATGATGAGAAAAGTCCATCCTCTCTGTCTTGATGTGTGCTCAAACAGGCCGTTTGGAGATTTTCCCTTGATGACATCACAAAGGGCAGTAGCCCCTCCCCCAGGTGGGTGACACTCCCACAGCTAGGTGTTTGTTCTGCCCTCTGAGTCTGCCTTCTCACCGTAAACAATAGGACATGGAGCGAGAAAGCACCGAGTACACCCAAGCCCTTCCAGAGAGGGGGCGTGGTCAGACACAGCTCATTTACATATTTAAAGGTACAGACACAGAAACAGCCTGGTCTGAGCAGGGCTGAAATAGAGGGGTTTATAGACATGATCAAATACAGGATCAGAGTGGATTTAGAACAAGAAACTTCACACACATGTTGAAGAGGAGCTCTGAGACTTATTTAAACTGAAGAAGAAGAGGAGGACATGTGCCCTTTAACATAAACATTCAGATGAAATGGTCTTACCTGTGCTGCAGGAGAGTGAACAGGTGCTGCCGATCCCTGCAGAGAGCAAACACACACACATCAGAGAACAACACATGAACCTGTTTCCTGTTTGTTTTCATGTCAACAGGACAGACTCAGATTGACGGGTTATTACCACATTATGAGCAATAAAAAGGAGCTGATCTTTAACGCTAACAAACATTTGATGGCTCCTTTCAGAGGTGAACATGAAAAACGACGGTCTCCGATCTCTTCATCAGAAAGTTATCACAGACGAGCATCAGGTCGCTGACAACCAATTTCCTGTCAGAGCCTCAGAGTGACGCTGATGAAGGAGGGATGATCTGTTTCCACACGCCTGCTTCCATCTTAATCATCCTGCAGGGAGGGGACTGACACACCACCTCGATCTGCTGCGTCTACTCACTGACATGTTTACATCCTCACAGATTAAAAATGAAACCAATCAATCAGGCTTTTTGTAAATGACTCTTCTGTGTTTACCTTTTTTATTACAGCCCTAAATGTCACCGTTATGTAGAGTCGTGTGAAATCAGTGATTTTAAGTTCCTCAGATGAAGATGGCTGGAAGAGTTCTTTAAGAAGCTGTGAGACAGAGTTAGTGTGCGTACTTTATGACACTTAGGGAGTACTTTCTTTGGTCCAGACCAAATACGATGTTTCTTTTTTGGTTTGATGCAGTTCGTTTTCACATTGCACTTTTTTGCAAGAGGTCCAGAATTTGTAAACAAAACCACCAGTGCAAAGATCGTTTAAATAGTGTTTAATGCTCACCTCACAATTATTTAAATCACACCTTTTTTAATGTTTGCACTGTTATTTAATATCTGTTTTTTGATAATTTTATATTTTTTTAGCTATGTTTAAAAAAAATAGAATCGCAGTAATTGCAAAGTGAAAGTAAACAATCATGGAGATCTTGCGAGCTGCACTCGTTGTCCTGGTTCTGAACATTTTGAGCAGCAAGAGCGTTTGATACTGTGACAGTGATAATAATAATGGAGTGTCTGTAAAAATGATTCATTATCAACCGGTGTTATGATGAATATGGTCGAGGTTATAAAGGCAGGATGTGGCGCAGAGTGCCGCGGGGGAAAATAACAAAAAGGGAACAGCCAGGAACACGTTTCTGCAGCTGCTGTTATGTTCAGTCTGTGTGGTTTGTTGGATAATGAAAGAAAGAAGCGTTGAAACGCCTGTGAAAGTTTCTGAAAGATAGACCGAAGATTCCCTCCGCGTCTCCTCACCTGCGACGGGATACGCATAGCGAGGCTGAGACAAAGACAGTCCGACTGATCAGATTATTCTTCCTCCTAGATCCTGCTGAGATTCTTTTTTCATTCTGGTACACCTGTGATCGATCGACTACCTTTGTTGGATTACTTTTGTTACTTTTTTTTTTTTGTTGAGTTTGTTTTGGATGAGTGAACGGCTGCGTCAGCGGATGGCTTCCTTCTTTTTCTGTGGACTAAAAAGAGAATTTGAACTGAACTTCTCGTAGATCATATCGCATATTTCGTTTGTTTGGGACTTTTAGTTTATTTTGAATTCATTAAGGGGTAAATTAAAAAGGGATATTTTTGTTATAATTACATTTTTTATTACATGCAACAACACTGTGCTGCTGACCAAACAATTATTTCCCATAATGCACGTGGCAACGGGAGTCTGTTATGTCCATAAAGGCGTCTGATTTTTAGAACTGGCTTGGACTAAGGTCCGGTCGCTTTCTCATCTCAAACGAACCGTACCAGGGTTCGTTTGGAATCGAACCGAGACCCCCTCTTCGTCCGGGTCTCGGTTCGGCTGTTTGATGCGCACCTGAGTTCGATGGTTTGTATTCACACCTGCTCAAAAAGGTCTGCACCATGCAGGGTTTCAGTTCATTTCAAGCAAACTAAACAAGGTAGGTGTGAATACACCCTAAGACCCCGTTCACAGGTGAACCCCGGACCTCTTCAGGACTTTATGCAGGACTAGTGTCCGTAGTGCGTGATGGATCACATCCCTCAGAAATGTTTGATGGCTTTGATTTGTAACCCGTTTGTTGTTTTTCATCCGTCCAACAACAGAGCAGGCTTCTGTTTAAGGTGAAGATTTCACCACTAGGTGTCACTGTTGTTATCGTACACTTGCTGTAGATGAAGGTTGGCGCTGCTGTTATTAACTAACAATAATGCTTTGTCATATTTTAAACACATTTCCCGTCACTGTTTGTGGATTAACATCAGTTGACTGAAGTCATTTTCAGCCGTTCGTCTGTTCAGAGACGATCAGACACGACAGGAAACACTTTGTTAAGAAATGCTTTTCACTGATTGGCAGGAAGTGAAAAAGTCAGATCGTGTTTCAACATCAGGTTAAGTGAAGACTTTACATCATAACTTAAGTTGTCAACTGCAGGTCATCACGGGCGTCACTCACCGCTGCAGGTTTCTTTATCAGGCTGGTTGCTGGCTCCAGAGCCTTCTTCTTCTTGTCTTTCTTCTTTTCCTTGTCGCCGTACGTTCCCTTCACCTTGGCGATGACCTCAGAGTCCGTCTTTGCGTACTGTATCCTCTGAGAAGGAACGGAGAGGTCAGAGACGCCGCTGTGATGTCACACATGATTAAAGACAAACCAACAGGTCGTCGTGCTCTGGACCTACCATGGGCTTGTTGTAGAAGGGGAAGCCCTGCAGCTGCCTCAGGGCGTTTGTGGAGGCAGCGAGCTCTTTGAAGACGACGAAGGCCTGACCCCTCATCTTCATGGTCTTCATGGCCACGACTTCGAGGATCTGACCGAACTGAGAGAAGAGCGCGTACAGCGAGCGCTTCATCTCTGCAGGAGGACGACGACGACGGGGATGAAGATCAACAACAAGTGGAAACAAACATTTTAAGTTCCCGGACGTTCAAGAAGACCAAAACAAAAATGACATTCATGACACTTTGAAATGCAAACCATCAGGAGCAGCGCTGAACGGCCTACTGACCTTCTTTCTTGACTTTGTCATTGATGTTGTTGATGTAGATGGTGTGGTTTGGTCGGATATCCATGTTGGAGTCTGAAAAACAAAAAGAGGGAATCATGATTACTTCTTTTCCGCTGGTCAACTTCAGCTTCCTGTGACTGATTACTGTTGAAGAAATGACTAAGACTTGACTCCACACAATAAGACTCAGATGGCTTACGTTGATGAAAGTTCATACATCAGATGAATACTCATGAGGAGACAACATCACACTTCTGTACTCGTGTCTTACTCAATCACATCTGCAGAACTTTTCGAAAGGCATGGCATATATCCTAAAGACATTATCATTATCAGGGTCACATTGACCCACCTAGACTAAACTGTGACGTCTAAAACACTGAAGCAGACAACAAGTCAACCAAACATCCAGCAGATATCAGGAAGACCAGCTGACACTCCAGTGTTTCCCCGAGGTTTACAGCGTTGGGGACACGCTGACACAAACACTTGAAGGAGTCTTGGTGTTCATGTGTTACTTTTAATGACAGCTGTCCTGTTCTATCAGAAAGGTTCCTTAAATGATTTCTTTCCTTGATTTCCGACTCTATCCACTATCCTATCTCTACAATAAAGGCACAAAAAGCCGGGCCGGGCCGCCCCCCCCAATATAATGGTAGGGGAAACACTGCACTCTCTAAGCTGTGCTTCTAATAACAGCTGATCTCTGTCAGGTCTGACTGACATTAGAGAACAGTGAATAAACATAATGACATCTGTACATTAGAATCTAAAGAACTACAGAGATTCCACCACAATTACTAATAAAAAACAACGTCCATGAAGTCTAAAGAAGCTGATGTTATCAGACAGATAAATGCTGTGAAACACATTATAAAGATACACAGCTGGGATTTTTAATACAGATAGTACTTTGATTATTATTGAAAAACAACATTAAATGTGTCTGCAAAAAGACAAAACAAAGACATCATTCCTCCAGTCTGAATCAACAATAACATTAATAATTATGATGAAAACAAACATCATTTATTTCATGTTTGTTAATAAAACATGAGCCTTTAACTTCCACACATTAGAGTTAAACACACTGTGTTTGAACAGCAGGTTCGATGTTTCCTACATGTTTTCTTTTGTTTCTGAGAGAAACTGAAGAATGTTTTCTTTAAATTAGCTCCTTCAGATAATTAACTATAACTTAAAGATAATTAAATGTCGTGTCACAGTGACTGGGAGCTACTACGGGTTATTTCTGGAAACATTCAGGAAGTATATTCATTTAAAAAAAAGAGGCCCACATGTTATGCTAGTGTTAGCCATAGGTGTTAGCATGCGTTAGCTGTACGTTCATTCATAACGTTAGCCGTTAGCAACAGCAGCTAACTATAAAGCTAACCGTTTATCCCTTTTAAGTGGTGTAATAAACTCTTTAAAATATTTAAACAGTCTCGATTTGTATCTGTAATCAGTCCGGATCGTTTCATACAGATTTAAAGCAAATGAACACAAGATAAAACTGTAAAAACTCACCTCCTCTCTGCTGATTTAAAACAGGAAACACTGACTGATGGCGCCGGTAAATCCTGCTGCTGCTTTAACGCGGTTATATCTCTACCGCCCCCAGCAGGCCGGGAGGAGAACTGCAGGCCACATCAGAATCAGATTATTTTATCAGCTTTATCAAGATGATAATGATTCTTCTCTTTTAGTGAAATTAAGGTATTGATAACATGGTTGAGGATATACCCCAGCAGATGGTAAAACAATGTTTTGATCTCTTTAGAAAAATCTTCTTTAAGATTTCTCTTCTCTTATTTTTATAGCTTCTGCTTACGTTCTTATTATGAGGGACAAAAAATGACTGAAGTATAAATAAATAAATGTTGGGAGAAATGCATAAAATAATATATAAATAAATAAATAATTAAATAAATGCATCAATAAATATATAAATGCTGAAAACAATACATCAGTGAATAAATAATAAATACACTTTGTTAATGAAAAAGGCTATTTATATATTTTTACATTCATTTATTTATTTATTTATTAGCGTATTTATACAGTTATATATGTATCAATGCATATATTTCCACATTAATTGAGTTATTAATTTATTTCCGTATTTTTACATTTACACATCTATTTTTTTCTGTGTCCAGGTCGTAAGAGGAAAAGTATATATTCGGCGGCAGTGGCTCAGTCTTGGCGGCAGTAGCTCAGTCTGTAGGGACTTGAGTTGGGAACCGGAGGGTTGCCGGTTCAAGTCCCGGTGCGGACCAAATATGGATGTTGGTCTGGTTGGTCTGGTATCTGGAGAGGTGCCAGATCACTCTCCCGGTGCACTCGAGCAAGGCCTCCCCACCACCAGCTCAGGAGCGCCCATTGTGGGCCGCTCCGTCACTCTGACATCTCTCCATTAGTGCATATCCATAGGATCCTGTTTCTGCATGTGTGTGTGCATGACTTACAGAGTGTAAAAACTGAAATTTCCCCTTGCGGGGATCAATGAAAGTAAATCTTAAATCTTATATATGTCAATTTGCTTCTGTCTGTTTTTCAAAATTGACCAATCCTACTTCAGTAATGTTAGGACGGCCCACTTAATTTACATATTTACTTTTCCGTTTACAACATGGACACAGAAATACATAAATGAATATATTTATTTATGTATTCATTTTTATATGAATTGTTGCATTTATTTATATATATATTTATTGATATATTTATTGATGCATTTATTTATTTATTTATACATTATTGTATGCATTTCTCCCAACATTTATTTATTTATTCATTTATTTATTTATACTAGTCATTTTTTGTCCCTCATACTTATGACGTCTTATGATGTTTGTTTGGGTTCTTATGTTGTTTGGGTTTTTATGATGTTTGGGTTCTTATGATGTTGTTTGGGTTCTTATGATTTTTGGGTTCTGATGATGTTGTTTGGGTTCTTATGATGATGTTTGGGTTCTTATGATGTTTGGGTTCTTATGATGTTTGGGTTCTTATGATGTTTGTTTGGGTTCTGATGATGTTTGGGTTCTGATGATGTTGTTTGGGTTCTTATGATGATGTTTGGGTTCTTATGATGTTTGGGTTCTTATGATGTTTGTTTGGGTTCTTATGATGTTTGGGTTCTTATGATGTTGTTTGGGTTCTTATGATGATGTTTGGGTTCTGATGATGTTGTTTGGGTTCTTATGATGATGTTTGGGTTCTGATGATGTTGTTTGGGTTCTTATGATGTTGTTTGGGATCTTATGATGTTTGGGTTCTTATGATGTTGTTTGGGTTCTTATGATGTTGTTTGGGTTCTTATGATGTTGTTTGGGATCTTATGATGTTTGGGTTCTTATGATGTTGTTTGGGTTCTTATGATGTTTGGGTTCTTATGATGTTGTTTGGGTTCTTATGATGTTTGGGTTCTTATGATGTTTGTTTGGGTTCTTATGATGTTGTTTGGGATCTTATGATGTTGTTTGGGTTCTTATGATGTTTGGGTTCTTATGATGTTTGTTTGGGTTCTGATGATGTTTGGGTTCTTATGATGTTGTTTGGGTTCTTATGATGTTTGTTTGGGTTCTTATGATGTTTGGGTTCTTATGATGTTTGGGTTCTTATGATGTTGTTTGGGTTCTTATGATGTTGTTTGGGATCTTATGATGTTGTTTGGGTTCTTATGATGTTGTTTGGGTTCTTATGATGTTTGTTTGGGTTCTTATGATGTTTGGGTTCTTATGATGTTGTTTGGGTTCTTATGATGTTTGGGTTCTTATGATGTTTGTTTGGGTTCTTATGATGTTGTTTGGGATCTTATGATGTTGTTTGGGTTCTTATGATGTTTGGGTTCTTATGATGTTGTTTGGGTTCTTATGATGTTTGGGTTCTTATGATGTTGTTTGGGATCTTATGATGTTTGTTTGGGTTCTTATGATGTTTGGGTTCTTATGATGTTTGGGATCTTATGATGTTTGTTTGGGTTCTTATGATGTTTGGGATCTTATGATGTTTGTTTGGGTTCTTATGTTGTTTGGGATCTTATGATGTTGTTTGGGTTCTTATGTTGTTTGGGATCTTATGATGTTTGTTTGGGTTCTTATGATGTTTGGGATCTTATGATGTTTGTTTGGGTTCTTATGATGTTTGGGATCTTATGATGTTTGTTTGGGTTCTTATGTTGTTTGGGATCTTATGATGTTTGTTTGGGTTCTTATGATGTTTGTTTGGGTTCTTATGATGTTTGGGTTCTGATGATGTTGTTTGGGTTCTTATGATGTTTGGGTTCTGATGATGTTGTTTGGGTTCTTATGTTGTTTGGGTTCTGATGATGATGTTTGGGTTCTGATGATGTTGTTTGGGTTCTTATGTTGTTTGGGTTCTGATGATGTTGTTTGGGTTCTTATGATGTTGTTTGGGATCTTATGATGTTGTTTGGGTTCTTATGATGTTTGTTTGGGTTCTTATGATGTTGTTTGGGATCTTATGATGTTGTTTGGGTTCTTATGATGTTTGTTTGGGTTCTTATGTTGTTGTTTGGGTTCTGATGATGTTTGGGTTCTTATGATGTTGTTTGGGTTCTGATGATGTTGGGGTTCTTGGGTTCTGATTGTTCTGATGCTGGTTGGGTTCTGATGATGTTGTTTGGGTTCTGATGATGTTGTTTGGGTTCTTATGATGTTGGGGTTCTTGTGATGTTGTTTGGGATCTTATGATGTTTGTTTGGGTTCTTATGATGTTTGGGATCTTATGATGTTTTTTTGGGTTCTTATGATGTTGTTTGGGTTCTTATGTTGTTTGGGATCTTATGATGTTTGTTTGGGTTCTTATGATGTTTGGGATCTTATGATGTTGTTTGGGTTCTTATGATGTTTGGGTTCTTATGATGTTTGTTTGGGTTCTTATGTTGTTTGGGATCTTATGATGTTGTTTGGGTTCTTATGTTGTTTGGGATCTTATGATGTTTGTTTGGGTTCTTATGTTGTTTGGGATCTTATGATGTTTGTTTGGGATCTTATGATGTTTGTTTGGGTTCTTATGATGTTTGGGATCTTATGATGTTTGTTTGGGTTCTTATGATGTTTGGGATCTTATGATGTTTGTTTGGGTTCTTATGATGTTTGGGATCTTATGATGTTTGTTTGGGTTCTTATGTTGTTTGGGATCTTATGATGTTTGTTTGGGTTCTTATGATGTTTGTTTGGGTTCTTATGATGTTTGGGTTCTGATGATGTTGTTTGGGTTCTTATGATGTTTGGGTTCTGATGATGTTGTTTGGGTTCTTATGTTGTTTGGGTTCTGATGATGATGTTTGGGTTCTGATGATGTTGTTTGGGTTCTTATGTTGTTTGGGTTCTGATGATGTTGTTTGGGTTCTTATGATGTTGTTTGGGATCTTATGATGTTGTTTGGGTTCTTATGATGTTTGTTTGGGTTCTTATGATGTTTGTTTGGGTTCTTATGTTGTTGTTTGGGTTCTGATGATGTTTGGGTTCTTATGATGTTGTTTGGGTTCTGATGATGTTGGGGTTCTTGGGTTCTGATTGTTCTGATGCTGGTTGGGTTCTGATGATGTTGTTTGGGTTCTGATGATGTTGTTTGGGTTCTTATGATGTTGGGGTTCTTGGGTTCTGATTGTTCTGATGCTGGTTGGGTTCTGATGATGTTGTTTGGGTTCTGATGATGTTGTTTGGGTTCTGATGATGTTGTTTGGGTTCTTGTGATAATGTTTGGGTTCTTATGATAATGTTTGGGTTCTTATGATGTTGTTTGGGATCTTATGATGTTGTTTGGGTTCTGATGATGTTGTTTGGGTTCTTATGATAATGTTTGGGTTCTTATGATGTTGTTTGGGATCTTATGATGTTGTTTGGGTTCAAAGCACTTTTACAAAGCTTTACAAAGAAAGTTATTATTATTATTTTTATTACAAATAGTATTCGCTTTTCTCTTCTCTGTCTGCTTTCTGTCCTCCTCAGGCTTCCGTACGGGTGTAATGTTGTTATCAGCTGATGCTCCTTTATGTCATATGAACGCTAGCTCATGAGCTAACAGGCTAACAGGTTTCTAACAGTGACCATGGCTGTGAGCCGGTTCACACAGGGACCGGGACGCGGTGACACCGGACCCCGATAACACCTGCGACCCTCTCTCCTCCCCACTATCTGCTCCACTTTGTACATTTCGTGTTCAGTCAGCCGGTTATCTCTGCGACTTTTGCCCTCTTTATCCCGCTCTGGGTCAGAGTCTGTGTGTGTGTGTGTGTGTGTGTGTGTGTGTGTGTTAGCCTCGCAGCTAATGAGCTAAAGCTGCTCTGAGTGAGGCTGTCTGACTTTCTGACTCATTAAACGGGATGAGCGATGGCATCGGTCCGGGTGGCTGTCCGGGTCAGACCCATGAACAGGCGGTGAGTCTGACACCCTAACACACTTGACTGTTTATATCAGATATTGAGTCATCATGTGGAGGTTTTGTGAGGCTAACTGAGGTCACTGCAGATGTAGCTGCTGGCTGTTTAAATCACATGAACTGACTTAGAGCTGCAGATTATTGTAGGTCATTATAACAGTGAGATGTGAGTTTAAAGTCAGTGTACACTGTGTCACTGTACCACAATTTAAACTTAGATACGACATGTTTTATAGATACATGTTTGATGTCACTGCTACAGAAGTCCTTTGAAACCAGGCAATTTCTTAAAGGGGACATATTCTGAAAAATCCTCTTCTACAGTGTTTCTGAACATTTATCTGTGTAACCTGAGAGTCTACTGACCCACAACATGTGAAATAAACCATCCAGTCCTTTGTTTGTGGTCTGCATAAGTCTTACAACACAGAGAAAAATGATCTGTTTCAAATGTGCTCTCCTTGTGATGTCACAGTGGGATTCTGGTAAAAACAAATCCCCTCTCCACCCCCAGACTAGAACAAAACTTTTGAGCAGGTCCGCTATTTTTATTCTCTCTACAGAGGAGTGATGTCTACGGGGAAAATCAGGGGGGGGGGGGTCATTACATTTAAAGAGACACACACACCAAAACGGAGCGTTCTGAGAGAGCTGGTTTATACAGGGTCACAAACCTCCTCTGGTGCTTGATTCATGTTATATTTTGACCAAAGCACAGATGTTTTATTTAGACCACAGGGGGACTGTTTGAAAAGGTGGAGGAGGGGACTGTTTGAAAAGGTGGAGGAGGGGGACTGTTTGAAAAGGTGGAGGAGGGGGACTGTTTGAAAAGGTGGAGGAGGGGACTGTTTGAAAAGGTGGAGGAGGGGACTGTTAGAAAAGGTGGAGGAGGGGGACTGTTTGAAAAGGTGGAGGAGGGGACTGTTTGAAAAGGTGGAGGAGGGGACTGTTAGAAAAGGTGGAGGAGGGGGACTGTTTGAAAAGGTGGAGGAGGGGGACTGTTTGAAAAGGTGGAGGAGGGGACTGTTTGAAAAGGTGGAGGAGGGGGGATCATATGTCCTCTTTTGATGAAGTTGTAGCTGGAAGGTCGGGAGTTCGATTCCCAGCTCCTGCAGCCACATGTCCGATGTGTCCTTGGGGGAGACGCTCGGGGCGCGTATGAATGGGATGAGTTACTCCTGTTGTTTTACTTTTCATAAAGTTACTGACTTTATGTTGACTTCAAAACATCGAGATGGAATCAAGAAATGAAAGTGATCGGCAGCTCCAGAGCGGCGTGTCTGTGTTGACTTATAAAACAGGTTAATGATCAGAGCGTGCAGCGTTACGTAACGTGTTGTTCAGTGGTTGTGTCGCCCTGAGAGAAACACGCACACACACGCACAGTTTGCTTTCATGCTCGGACCCAAACATTAAGGGTGTGGTCGACCCGGAGAATAAACTCGGGTGGAGTCTGACGATTAAACTCGACTAAACAAACACGACTCCCTGACTGTGCGGCTCAGGTTCAGGTTCAGGTTCAGGTTCAGGTTCAGGTTCAGTCACGTGGGGTTAAATGATGTCAGCCGGGTTTGACTGGGAAGAGTATATAAAGTTTTTATTAGTTTATAAATGTTCTAAAGTCACATGAGGAGGAACAGTATAACCATAACCAAGATGTTTAACCTGCTGGTCTGGTGATGTTTTTTAAGATATGTTTTGTGGCATTTGTGCGTGCGCTGATCGGACAGCTTCAGAGAGACAGGAAATATTATCAGGTGAAGGAGGGAGGGGGAGGAGGGGGGGGGGGGGGGGTGACATGCTGCAAAGGGCGAACAGGCGGAGTCTCTTATGTTTTGTGCGTATTACTAACTAAAGCAACACCGGCGCCTGATTGTTGTGTTTTTATGCGGTGGTACACCGAGCATGGCAGGCTGTAAACTCTGCAATCTTATGCAAAATCCTGCAGTTCCTCGAGTGTCCACTAGAGGCGGACAGCCAGCTGAAGCACAGGAAGTCACATACACACCCATTCTAAAAAAAGCCCGGCTTATTGAAGAGCCAGGCCAGGAGGATTTCAGGAGTAGGGCCCAACCGATATGGGATTTTCTGGGCCGACACCGACACATCGGCGGATTTTTCTTAGATCTATGAAATCTGTAGAGATAGATATAGATGTGCACATTCCGCTCCACACCCTGCAGAGTGATGATGCTCGTTGTAATCCATATAGCGCCCTCTGCTGGTGACAGAGAACTGCTAGTGTAATACAATGAAACTCAAATGAAATTATATTTGATTGGTGAATAAATCATTGACACATAGTCACTGGATATGCTAATATCTGAGATAAATTAGCTGATACTGATTGTCACTGGATACGCTGATATCGGCGGATATTATCGGCTGGCTGATTTATCTGTCGGGCTCTAATCTAGAGATTTTCAGGAGGGGAGATGTGAAAATGGTTCTTGTTTTCTTTGCTCAATCGTAATGACCCAGAAATAGCAACAACAAGAAAATATTTATAGACGACTAAAAGAATGTTTAGTCAAAGAAACAGAAGGAGTGGAAGCTGCACCTTGTTATCTGAAGAGTATCAAAATGTGCACCATGCTCACGCTGAAAGACAACAGGAACAGAACAAATTAAACTTTGTTGATGTTTAACAGGGAGAAGGACCTGACGGCAAAAAGCATCATCCACATGGAAGGAACCAAAACCTCCATCATCAACCTGAAGGTAGGAACCCTCCGTGAGCTGTGCTGAAAACCTCAGGCTGGAGGTCGTTCAGACATGTTGTAGCTGAAGCTCGTTGTGTTCTTGTCGTTTCCTGAAAAAGCTCCCTGAAGGCATCGCGGGAGATTCAACGCGGGATCGGACAAAGACGTTCACCTACGACTTCTCCTACGACTCCACGGACGGCAAGAGCTCCACCTTCGTCTCCCAGGAAAAGGTAAACAACAGTCGGCGTGTTTCTGATAATTATGATAATGGCCGTGTGGGGCGTGTCTTAAAAGCGCCTACCTTCTCTGGTCCAAACAAATCCAGAGCATTCAGGACCGAGTGTGTCAGAGGGTAGACGGAGGATCTTTGGTGCCAGAACAAATAAAAAATGGACACAGACGAGTCAAAGTGACAAAGTTGATGTCTGACTTTTTATTCTCACACACTTATTTGGGGAAACCCTTTGTTTCCTTTAAAATCCTCAAACTCTGCTTAAATCCACACCACAAAGTTTTGGTTCCTCGACGGTGTTTTAATAAAAGATCTGTGGCCAGTCGAGCGTTTTAGACACGTTTCAGGATTAATCATCCGTCCGTCACATGATCCATCGGTTCACTGTGCATTAGCAGTCCGGTTCAAACCGGCTCACAACAGCAGCTCCTTGGAGGACTGAAAACACCGACTTTCTTCTTCTGAATGTTGGCAGCAGAAGAATAAAAACACAAAACCAGATCTTACACATATCAGGAGTAAAGACATACTCAGTGGTGGGAGAATAACCGTCTCCATCTCAATGAATTAATAATGGGTCCACCCCCCCCCCCCCCCCCTCACCTCAGCACCCCTTCTCATCTCATGAGATCTGCAGCGTTTTCACAACCTCAGTGACGTGTCAACAGAAGCAGAATTAAGATCTCTTGTTTTTATTCTGGTTTTTCTTCTTTTGCAGGTTTTTAAAGACTTGGGCTCCGACGTGCTGAAGGCGGCGTTCGAGGGCTACAACGCCTGCGTCTTTGCCTACGGACAGACCGGCTCGGGGAAGTCCTACACCATGATGGGAAATCCTGTGAGGCAAAACTCAGGGCATATTTAAGATCACGCTGCAGATTCTGTTTTACCAGAAACACTTTTAGCACGGTGACGTGACTCACTGAGGTTAAATAATCAATCTGTCTGTCGTTGTGTTTAGGGAGATGCAGGTTTGATCCCGAGGATCTGTGAAGGTCTGTTCAGCCGGATCTCTCAGTCGACTCGATGGGACGAAGCTTCTTACCGTACAGAAGTCAGGTGAGGTCGCTCATGGTGTTTGGTAGTTTCTCATCCAGACCAGCTCACTCGAGTCTCTCTGTTTGTAGGACGCTTTCTGTATTCTAACTGCTCTGTGTTGATGATGAATCCACCCGACCTTTAAGACTCCTGATAACCTCCATCACAACCTGCAGCAGTCTGCAGAAACGTCCTGATGTGGCTCAATGTGTTCCATTTCATCCTCAGCTTGAGCAATAACTTCTTTCTTCATCTTTCTTCCCGCTCTTCAAACAGAGCCGTGATGAAGCAGCTTTACTTTAAAGGTCACATATTCTTTAAAATCCTCTTCTCCATGTTCCTCTAACTCTAACATGTGTCTCTAATCCGTCTACAAACCCCCCAATGATGAGAAAAGTCCATCCTCTCCGTCTTCTCCCTGCTCCACTTTTAAAAAAATGTGTGCTCAAACAGGCCGTTTGGAGATTTTCCCTTCATGACATCACAAAGGGCAGTAGCCCCTCCCCCAGGTGGGTGACACTCCCACAGCTAGGTGTTTGTTCTGCCCTCTGAGTCTGCCTTCTCACCGTAAACAATAGGACATGGAGCGAGAAAGCACCGAGTACACCCGAGCCCTTCCAGAGAGGGGGCGTGGTCAGACACAGCTCATTTACATATTTAAAGGTACAGACACAGAAACAGCCTGTTCTGAGCAGGGCTGAAATAGAGGGGTTTATAGACATGATCAAATACAGGATCAGAGTGGATTTAGAACAAGACACTTCACACACATGTTGAAGAGGAGCTCTGAGACTTATTTAACCTGAAGAAGAAGAAGAAGATATGTGACCTTTAAATCAGAAATAAATATTTATAGGATGAAACGAAGGATCTGTTCATCGTTAGTCATTATTGTGCTCAGAGCTCTAACCTGGGACTGTTTCTTCCTCCTTCAGTTATCTGGAGATCTACAACGAGAGGGTGAGGGACCTGCTGAGGAGGAAGTCCACTCAGACCTACAACCTGAGGGTCAGGGAGCACCCGAAGGACGGACCGTATGTGGAGGGTGAGGCCGTCGTTCCCAACGAAACACAATGACTTTGAGTTTGGTCCATGTGTGTTTTTTTTTAGTAACCCGCCCCTCTCCCTCCTGATCTCAGACCTGTCCAAACACCTGGTGCAGAACTACAGCGACGTGGAGGAGCTGATGGAGGCGGGAAACATCAACCGTACCACCGCCAGCACGGGCATGAACGACGTCAGCAGCCGCTCGCACGCCATCTTCACCATCAACTTCACACAGGTGAGAGTTCATGGAGCTTCAGGTGAAGTTTGTTTGACTGAGAGGAAATAAAACATGTAAGACAATTCAGTAATGAAGAGAGAGAGAATCACTCCCATGATTCCCCGCCAGCCTCTTGATTGAGAGCCCCCTGGTGGTGGGATGTACATACTGCGCCCTTTAGGACAGATGGAGTCTACTTTTTAAATATTCATCCAGACTGTAACGCTCTCTCTCTGTGTCTGCGTCTGTCAGGCTAAGTTTGACGCAGAGATGCCCAGCGAGACGGTCAGTAAAATCCACCTGGTGGATCTCGCCGGCAGCGAGCGAGCCGACGCCACTGGAGCGACGGGCGTCCGACTGAAGGAGGGAGGAAACATCAACAAATCTCTGGTCACTCTCGGAAACGTCATCTCGTCTCTGGGTCAGAAACGTTTATGGTTTGGGATGTTTTTTGTCTTGTCGACTGTGTTTGTTGACCGCTGATGTTGTTTGCAGCCGACATGACGCAGGACGGAGGAAACACCAACCAGAAGAAGAAGTCGCTGTTTGTCCCGTACAGAGACTCCGTGCTGACCTGGCTGCTGAAGGACAGCCTGGGCGGGAACTCCAAGACCATCATGATCGCCAGTGAGACTAAACTTTAACTCAACACGACCTTTTAAAAAAAAAAAAAAAAAACAGAAAGAAAAAGGATTTGATTTAATTCTGATTCTCTGTGCAGCCGTTTCCCCGGCTGACGTGAACTACGGCGAGACGCTCAGCACGCTGCGGTACGCCAACAGAGCCAAGAACATCATCAACAAACCGACCATCAACGAGGACTGCAACGTCAGGCTGATCAGAGAGCTGAGGGCCGAGATCGCTCGGCTCAAAGCTCTGCTGATTCAGGGCAACCAGGTAAACGTATTTCTTCATCCCGATGATTAGAGATTCAAACGCCACGGTTCACATGTCGGCTAAAAGTGATCCGAGTAAATTGGGGAGGGGGTACATGCAGTCTGATACCCGGGCTATGGGTATCTCCTGATAGCGGTCTGATACCTGGGCTATGGGTATCTCCTGGTAGCGGTCTGATACCTGGGCTATGGGTATCTCCTGGTAGCTGTCTGATACCCGGGCTATGGGTATCTCCTGGTAGCTGTCTGATACCCGGGCTATGGGTATCTCCTGGTAGCTGTCTGATACCCGGGCTATGGGTATCTCCTGGTAGCTGTCTGATACCCGGGCTATGGGTATCTCCTGGTAGCTGTCTGATACCCGGGCTATGGGTATCTCCTGGTAGCGGTCTGATACCCGGGCTATGGGTATCTCCTGGTAGCTGTCTGATACCCGGGCTATGGGTATCTCCTGGTAGCTGTGTGATACCCGGGCTATGGGTATCTCCTGGTAGCGGTCTGATACCCGGGCTATGGGTATCTCCTGGTAGCTGTCTGATACCCGGGCTATGGGTATCTCCTGGTAGCGGTCTGATACCCGGGCTATGGGTATCTCCTGGTAGCTGTGTGATACCCGGGCTATGGGTATCTCCTGGTAGCTGTCGTGATACCCGGGCTATGGGTATCTCCTGGTAGCGGTCTGATACCCGGGCTATGGGTATCTCCTGGTAGCTGTCTGATACCCGGGCTATGGGTATCTCCTGGTAGCTGTCTGATACCCGGGCTATGGGTATCTCCTGGTAGCGGTCTGATACCCGGGCTATGGGTATCTCCTGGTAGCTGTCTGATACCCGGGCTATGGGTATCTCCTGGTAGCTGTCGTGATACCCGGGCTATGGGTATCTCCTGGTAGCGGTCTGATACCCGGGCTATGGGTATCTCCTGGTAGCGGTCTGATACCCGGGCTATGGGTATCTCCTGGTAGCTGTCGTGATATGCTCCCAGTGTTAAATGAACAAGCTGTATCCTGACGTTTGTGTTTGTGTTGTTGTGTCAGATCGCGCTCCTGGATTCGCCCACTGCTCTGAGTATGGAGGAGAAACTGCACCAGAATGAAGCCAGAGTGAGTCTAACTTTGTCCTGCTGGAGAGGAAGGTTCACATCTCAGTGGAAGAGTTCTGCACGTTCCCCCGTTTGTCTCCATAACGTTTTCTACTCGTACATCTGCAGGTGTTGGAGCTGACTAAAGAGTGGACCAACAAATGGAACGAGACGCAGAATATTCTCAAGGTAAGAGCTCGTGTGTCTTTAATTTGAGTCTTTAATGTTCCATATCTGAGCGTCATGGACTGTGTACAAAAGGGAAGCTAATGCAGAGGTCTTAAATCTGCATTCTTCATAACAGCCAGCAGGGGGCAGCTCCCAGAAGTCAGAAAACATTCCTATTTGCCCGTTGAGCGTTTTAATAATGGTCTCTGCTGTGCACACATTTTACACTGTACTCATGTGTGTCGTACGTCTGCAGGAGGAGACGCTCGCTCTGAGGAAAGAGGGGATCGGCGTGGTGTTGGACTCGGAGCTGCCTCATCTCATCGGCATCGACGACGACCTCCTCAGCACGGGCATCATCCTGTACCACTTAAAGGTCAGAAAAACAGCTGGCCACGCCCCCTCTCTGGAAGGGCTTTCTCGCTCCATGTCCTATTGTTTACGGTGAGAAGGCAGACTCAGAGGGCAGAACAAACACCTAGCTGTGGGAGTGTCACCCACCTGGGGGAGGGGCTACTGCCCTTTGTGATGTCATGAAGGGAAAATCTCCAAACGGCCTGTTTGAGCACACATTTTCTGAAAAGTGGAGCAGGTAAAAGACGGAGAGGATGGACTTTTCTCATTATTGGGGGGTTTGTAGACGGACTAGAGACACATGCTGAAGTGGATATTTCATGCAGGTATGAGGATTAAAAACTTAGTCCAGCTTCCAGAAACATCTCCACTTAATTCTCCACAGGGAGGAGAAAGATTATGAAGCAGCATGTCTCGTGGCAGAGGGTTTCAGGAAGGCGTTGTCCTCAGCTCGATGATGTGTTCTGACCTGTTTCTGTTTCTTCAGGAGGGGCGGACGTACGTGGGCAGAGACGACGCGTCCACAGAGCAGGACATCAGTGAGTGTCACGATACCATCGTTTCAAATGTAGAGATCACTCCAGTGAACATTGAACGATATCAATACCTGTTTGAGACCACGGCAGTCCAAGGCGCCCACATATCTGGTTTTCTATGATTGTAAGTAAACTCGTGCAGTTTAGAGCGTGTACACGAGTTGGCCTCAAACCTTTTGATGGATTTTTTTAAGTTTCTGCCATATCAGTCGTTTCAATAATTGAGAATGCATCATTTTAAAACACATATCAGTCAAGTATCAAAAATCAGGTTGGGTCGTGGTGGCAGCGACATTTCCCAGCTCCTCCTGGGGGATTCTGGGGCGTTCTCAGGATAGACAGGATATACAATCCCTCCAGTGAACTCTGGGTCTACCCCGGGGTCTCTCCCAGTTGGGCGTGCCAAGAAAACCTCCATAGGGAGGCGTCCTGATCAGACATCTGAACCACCTCAGCTGGCTCGATGTGAAGGAGTAGTGGCTCTACTCCGAGCTCCCCCTGAATGTCTAAGCTCCTCCCCCCTCTCTCTGAGGCTGCGCCCAGACGCCCTCCAGAGGAAAATCATTTCAGCCGCTTGCATCTTTGATCTCATTCTTTCAGTCACTACTCACAGATCATGACCAAATCCAAATCCAGGTGAGGGTTGGAACAAAGATGAAGCGTTTAATGGAGAGCTTTACCTTCAGGTTCAGCGCCCTCTTCACCTCGACGGTTCAGTATAACGTCCCCATTACTGCCGATACTGAACCAATCCGTCTGTTTCATTTCATTTCATTTCAAACCTTTATTTATTCTCGAAAAGTCACTGAGGTTTCCCTCATTTCCAATGCCGTCAAGATTATGTTTAACCCTAAATAATAAAAATGATTGTGCAGAAATCCTCTTTCTGACTTAAGTTTCCTCTCTGTGCTTCTGTCGTCCCTCAGTCCTGCACGGTCTGGACCTGGAGAGTGAGCACTGCATGTTTGAGAACCAGACCGGCGCGGTGACCCTGGTCCCGCTGGGCGGAGCTCAGTGTTCAGTGAACGGAGTCCAGGTGACGGGGCGCTCGCAGCTCAACCAAGGTGAGAGCCACGATGTCTCTTTGTTTAAATCTGTGAACTCAATCGGAGGACGTGTTTGATGTTTGGACGTTCAGTCGTCTTGTGTGCAGTTTTCAGTTTGAGCTGTTTGTTCGTCCAGGTGCTGTTATTCTGCTCGGCAGGACCAACATGTTCCGCTTCAACCACCCGAAGGAGGCGGCGAGGCTGAGGGAGAAACGAAAGGTGAGAACAGTTCCTGTTGATAGATAGATACTTTATTGATCCCGAGGGAAATTCAAAGCATCCAGTAGCAGGTTACAAAGACGTACATGACATAAATTAACCACAAAACCGACGCCCCCCCCCCCCCCTCCCATACATATATATTAACCTGAAAAAAGAATACCTCTAGATGAATCAAACTTAAACTGTGCAATTAAAAATAGACTTATACAAGAAATGTACATAACCCGGGCAGGGATAAAAATATATGAGATTTAAACAAGAACCATTAAACAGTTGAGGAAAAAAATCTGTAATTAGACCTGAATATAAAAAAAAGTGTTGACCGTCTGAAGTTGTGATGTTTATAAGTTGTGTTGGTGGCTTTGATCTTCTGACGATGTGTCAGCCGTCCCGTGAAATCCTGACTGTGAGTGAACTCCTGAGTTTGAACTCCAAACGTCTGAATTGTGTCTCGAGTCACCGCCACTGTCGCTTCTTTTAATCCTCTTGGACCTTCAGCCGGTGGACGCGCTGTAATGGTGACGCTAATCCGTGCTGCGCTGAGCTAACGTGACACCTGACCGAGCCAAGATATGTCCGCAGATAACCGATCACCGTGAACACCGACACTCGCTCTGACACGAGGAGGAGGCGGTGCCCTGTCGGCCGCCTCGCTCTGAGCGAAGACAGAGCGAAAACAAGCAGCAGACCAGGAATTCAATTCACAATGTTTTCTGTCACAGATCGCTCTGTCTCGTTACTTTTATTTACTCGCCACCGTGACCAGCAGGTTGAGCAAAGTCACCCGCCACTGCAGAAAAAACACCCGTATTTGACGGGTCACAGGTGCTATTTCAATCCCTGCCCTTCCACACACATCAATCACGTAACCTTTTTGAACACATGCTCTCCTGATTTAGATTAGAACCGGCCGGTGAGTCAGGAAAAAGTCCGGATAACGTCGGGTTTAAAATCTGTCTGTTTGCGTTTGCTCACCTCCAGGGTGTTTGATGCCTGTGTGACTGAACTTTCCCCCCCGCTCCACTGAGACATTTTTATTCTCTCCTCAGAGTGGTCTACTGTCCACATTCAGCCTCTCCATGACCGATCTGTCCAAGTCCTGTGAAAACCTCTCCACCGTGATGCTCTACAACCCGGGGTGAGTTTAAACTTAAAAAACACAAACATCAGATATCAGCTGCATGTGATTATCAGACCCTGCAGTGCATCTCCCCTCTGCATCAAAACCAGGACCCTCAGACTTCTTGTCCTCCTTCACAGCTGATGAACTTTTATCTGCGGTTCATCAGCTGTGGAGGAATTCAAAATCAGAAAGGTCAAATTCAATAGCACGCTCCAGAGGGGGATAAAAGTGATGACCACTTCTAGTTCTTTAAAAAGATTCAGAGGAGGCGAGTTTAATTATGATGCAACGAGGCAGGACCTGAAACCATCCTGACCGAGGGACAAATAAAAAGTCAAACAGAAGAACAGAGAGTTACAGGGCAGTATAAATGTATGTAACTCTGACCCCTAGTGTTTAAAATGGGTACTGCAGTCTAAATTCTAAACATCATAGAGAGCTGTCTCCCCCCCCCCCCCCTCCTCTCTAGAGTCCATGCTCACACAGGTCACCATGTGGTGGACTCTGAAGCTTCAGTGTTTATCCAGCTCTGCATGGGTCTGTAAACCTTTCTGTGTTCTAACCTCTCTCCATTTTTCAAAAGCATCTCCAATATTGATCCTAGCTTGAGCACGTTTCTGCTCGTGGAGCTTATTAGAAACATGCAGAGGCTTTTTAGGTCGGGTACAATCACTTCTATCTGAACCACTTCTCTTGCCCGCTTCCATCGCTGCAACACCTGTTGACCTGATAACTGCTCTCATATCTGGCAAACTGAGGGGCGTCCAAAACGGCCGTGTGGGGGGGGGGTCTTAAAAGTGCCTACCTTCTCTGGTCCAAACAAATCCAGAGCATTCAGGAGCAGAATCTAAAGTTAGAAGGAGGACATACTGGCTGCTGCATTGTTGTCAGAGAAGCCAGCACTTCAACATGTTTCCTTAATGATCAGATAGTAAGATACCTTTATCATCTCACTCTCTTACTGATTGGACCTTTAATATGACACGTTCTACAGTATGTAAATTAACTGTCTGCACCGTGTCCTGTTGACAGTCTCTTCACTGAGAAGGGCCCCGTCTTCCTCAGGTAGACTCAGTCGTCCACTTCCTGTCTTAACTGTCCCGTTTTTGACATGAAGACGTGTTTTGACTCGTCCAGTCCGTCATCCTGAACCCTCATTTGTTTGTTTTTTGTTTGCACGTCTTCTCACTGCTTCTGTCTCCATTTTGACGTTTGACAGATAAAAATGCATCGTTGCTTTTTTTTTTGCACATCGCCTGACATTTCATCTAAACTCCGCCATGTTTTGTGTTGGATGCAGCTCTCACTCACTCACTGTGCTAGTTGTGCTGTTTAATGTTTATGTGCTGTGTGTGTGTGTGTGTGTGTGTGCGTGCTCGCCTGCTGAGAGGAGGAGACTGACGATGGTTTTTGTGTTCACAGGTTGGAGTTTGAGAGACAGCAGAGAGAGGAGCTGGAGAAACTGGAGCTGAAAAGGTACGAGAGTCTGTTAAACATCATCGTTTGATTGAGCTTCAATCGTTGTTTTTTTTGCACTTGCAGCCTGTTTTCAATCTGCTCATTTAAATCTCTGCAGCATCTCTTAAATCCTGCATCCGTGACTGACTGCCTGACACAAAGTCTAGTAATGCAGGGTGGGAAGAGAAGAAATATCAAAGAGAAGAGATTCTTATGAAAACAGTTATTTGACTTTTCCCGATCATGTTGACACTCTGACGCCTTCACACATGAAGTCCGGTGGACTCGGTTCCATTCAGGGGTGAAGTTGTAACAGTCGACTTTTTGGTTCATTTGGTTCGACTTGCTTTCACGCCTCACTTTGTGACGCGCACCAAAGCCTGTCCAACGGCGTTTACTAAGGGTGTAACAGTACACAAAAATTTCGGTTCGGTACGGTTCTCAGTTTCGAAGCTTCGGTTCGGTACATTTTCGGTACAGCAAAGGGACCTGATGCAACACTTTTTTTTTCTTCATTAGGAACACTTAGAATTTCCCTTTTACACATTGGGCTGCATCGACAGTTCAGACTTGTACACCTGCTCAGGTTACTTTTTAATAACATTTTAAATTAAACATTGTAAAAAAAATAATAATAATAAACTTATGCTGCTTCCTTCAACCAAAAGAGTCTCCAATAAATAAAAGATATGAATGAAATAAAATATTTTAGAATGAAATTAATTAATTAATATAGCCTATATGTAAAAATATTTCTTTTAAATTACACTCACACCTTTTAGTTTATTAAGCCAACAGTTTTTTGAATGCCCTTTGAGCACATAATAAACCTAATCACATCTGGGACAGTTTCATCACAGAACTATTAATATTTCCCTCTGTCGATATAAGAACTTCAGTGGCATTTGTTATGGCTTTGGCCCGCTCAGAATTACTAGCAAAAGGCTGTCTGTTTGTTCCTAGTTGCAGTGATGTTTACGTTCGCGTGGTGCCTTTAAGTGCTTTAGTAAGTTGGACGACGGCACACTACTCTCGTCTTGTCAACGTCTCTTTGTCCATTATTGTGGGAATGGGGAGGGAGGGTGTTCATTCTATCATGCTGGATCGGTCCGCATGCCGACCCGCCACCAGTTGGTGCTGTAGCTCCGGTCAGTGCCTGCTGCCACCTGGCCTAACGCTGCACTATGACCGGTACTGGACCAAACTGCTCAGGTGTGAGTGCAGCTTTAGAGTCTCTGCGGAAGTTGAGGTTTAAACCAGGAGCACAAAGCTTCAGGTCCAAACGATGCTCACAGTGAGTTTGTTGTTTCTTTCTTTAGGAGGCTGATCAAAGAGATGGAGGCAAAGCACCAGAGTGAGAAGGCGGAGCTGGAGCGGCTGCAGCAGGAGGTGGAGAGTCAGAGGAAGGAGTCCGAGGAGGTGCGTCAGCAAATCCTCCGTCAGGAGGAGAACCTCCGCCACCGCAGCCAGGACATCGAGAGCCGCCTGCGGGACTTCCTGGCCGAGAAGGAGCGCTTCGAGGAGGAGAGGCGCCTGGATATCCAGGGCACAGACTTCCAGAGGAGGAACCCGCTGCAGGAGGCGGAGTCAGAGGAAGAAGAGGAGCAGCGGCGGCAGCAGGAGGCGGCAGAGCAGACCGAGATCTACAGAGAGCTGGAGAAGCTGAAGAGGGAGCGCGAGGAGCAGAAGGTCCGCCTGGAGACCGAGCGGCGGCGCCTGGAAGAGCAGGAGCGCGAGCAGGCGACTCTGGTCGGGAGGCTGGAGGAGCAGCTGAGGGAGAAACACGAGGCCGCCTCCACCCTGCTGACCCTGGAGGACGCACGCCGCCTGGAGGAGGAGCGTCGAGCTCTGGCTGAGATCAGAGAAGCTCTCCTCCGCGCCAAAGAGGCAGGGGAGCGGCCCGGCGTGGAGGACGCCAGCGAGGAGGCGAGATCTGCGCAGACTCGATACACAGACTTTAAGGAGGCGCAGGTGAAGGAGCTGGACCTGCTGGAGGAGGGGCTCCGGCAGAAGAGGGAGAGCCTGGAGAAGGAGGTGGCTGCTGAGCGGAGCACCCTGCTGCTCCTCTCTCACGCTCTCAAAGAACGACAGCAGCAGCTAAAGGAGGCGCAGGAGAAAGGAGCGCAGGACGCTAACGCCGTGTGTCAGGAGGAGCAGCTGTTCAAACAGGCGGAGCACCGGCTGCAGTTTAAGGAGTGTCAGCTGGCCAGCGTGGCCGACGGCCTCCTCCCCGCTCTCGCCGAGGAGAAGCAGCGAGCGATGGAGATGTTGGAGCGCAGCGGAGGAGGCCGGAACGGGAACTGTGATGGCCCGCCGGCGGGGCTGGACAACACGCTGTACCAGGTGGAGAAGGAGCTGGAGGACAAGGAGGAGAAACTGAACCTCCACTGGAACAGCGCTCAGCAGCTCCAGCAGCTCCAGGAGACCTACGAGTTCACGGCCAACGTGGCGCGGCAGGAGGAGAAGGTGAGGCGGAAGGAGAAGGAGATCCTGGAGTCGAAGGAGAAGCAGCAGAGGGAGGCGATGGAGCAGGCGGTGGCCAGGCTGGAGAGGAGGCACTCCGCTCTGAGGCGCAGCGTCTCCATGGAGCCCGACGCCTCCGAGGAGCAGAGACACAAGAGCTCGGCCGGCAGGAACCTGAGGGCGGGGGCGGAGCTGGACCAGCAGAGGTCAGAGCTCCTCCAAAGAATCAGCATGACAGATCAGAGTCACAGAAACACAACTCATAGTCTCTGTTTTTCTTCTTCTCTGAAGGGTGGAGCGGGAGATCCAGAAGCTGAGGAAGAGGATCAGTGAAGGAGAAGACAACAACAGGAGTCACTCGGTCGGTAACGACGAGAAGACGAGTCACAACAGCTCCCCGGTCAGCCACATCCAGAGTCTGAACACGCTGCTGCCGCTGTCGGACGACCGGTACGCCTCTCTGTTGACCCTGCAGGCTTTTCTATTGTTGTAATCTCTTCCTTCCCTCACCGTCTCTTTTCTGTCTCGTCAGGATAAACGCGTACATCGAGGAGGAGGTCCAGCGAAGGTTACGTAAGATGAATCTCCTGAACGGCAGCAGCAGCACCATGGATCTGTCTCTGTCCTGCGAATCACTCAGGGTAAGAAGTGGATCACCATCTTCATGAATTTTTGACTTCATCTGACAGTTTTGACTCCACTAAAGGTCCTGAAAGCTAACGTTATGCTAAAGCTAACTACTCCACGGTCGGATGATTGTGACGTCACTAGCGTTACGCTTCAGACGATCTCCGATAAACTAATCCACGTAGCTTAATAAATAGTTTACTAACATAATATTCACCTTAACCTAAAGATTAAACCTACAGGAGACATCTCCGACTAGTGAGAGAGTTCCCGCCCTCTGTGTCCGGCGTGATGACGTTTAATGTCCCCGACGACCACTGTAGTCACATTTAGCCACTTGTTAGCAACCGCCTTTTTAAAGACGAGTAAAAACTTCAAACTTCACAAGTGGAGGTTTTACCTAACGTAGTTTATGTGGTCTAACAAAACACCAACATCTCTTCAGCTTGTGTTAACCACAGACCTTATTTCAGGAGTCTAACCACAAACACATTCAAAATCCCCGTTGACTTTTAGACGTTAGACCCCATGGCGCTCAAATGATAACTTACTTACTTCCTGGTTTTAGGACTCCTGTGGCGCTCTATTATCAAAACAAGGGGCTGTAAAGTGTTGGGAAGTTATGTCCCCACGTCTCAGATGTGAGAGTTTGCTCTGAGTTACTTCAACTTAGAAGACTTTGTTTATCCCAGAGGACAATCCACAGCCCACCCAGACCACTCATATACCTTTTACAGACAAACAACAGACGGAGTGTCAGAGGAAACAAACAAATCAGAACTGGGCAAAGATGAGCGCTGGCACAATGATACCCTCCTGTGGTCTATTTGGGTAATGACACCCACAAGGGCCAAGCAAGATGAGAAGCATGTGTTTAAAGGCAGGGTTGGTAATTTTCCTCCAGGATCACTTTTTAAGATTTTGGTTGAACTTGTCTTTAGGTCCTGACAGAAATTAATAACTTGTGTTCTCTGAAAAAGCAACTAAGAAAATCTGTCATCTGTATCAGTTGTAAGCCTGTAAAAACTTCCACCAATGTCTGCCACGAGGTACCAATCTCTTGATGTGAGGTGCATGTGTGAACAACCAGGTCAGGAGAATATCTGCAGCAGTCCTCCTGAAGTTATCTAGATATTTTCAGGAGTGCAGATGTGAACCGATAAGTCGTGGCTCTGCATAGAGCAGAGGTTTTATTGTCTAACTATTGGCCGTGGTCCAAAACGTCTTCCGAGTACGAGGTTATTTATCAGTGGATAAAGGCTGCAGGTCGTGTCTCTGTGTAGAACTGATATGTAGCTCTTTAACCCCGCAGGAGGAGGAGGAAGTTAGCGACTCTAGCTCTGTTAGATTAACAGACGAGGTAAGACCAGGATCCACCTGCTCTGTTTGACCTAATGAGACTTCCCCCTGCTCTGCAATCTGCATGATTCTCCCCCGGTGATGGATCCACTCTCTCCCATCTGTCCATCAGTTTGGTTTCAAGCTCCTTTTGATTTGGACCGGTTTTTATTCACCCTGTTTGTGTTCTTTGATTTGTTCCCCCCTTCATCCTGAATCAACGAGGATACTTCTTCCCAATGAGAGATGCTGCTTTTTCATTTTGAATGTGTATTTAATATTTGATGATTGCAGGACGGCAAGTTGATGTTTGGTTTTATGATTTCAGGACGATGAAAAGCTGCAAAACGTGAATCCAAGGAGGCTTAAATATGAGGTAAGACTGATTATCTGTGTTTTAGGATTATTAAGGGATGTAACGATACACTCACCTCCCCATATGAAACTCATCTTCAAAATCAAACAAAGACATGAGAATTGAGTACATTTATGGATATTATGAAACGTTATTTATTATCCTGGGCTTTTTAAAATCAAATTCAGTTTATAACTCTGTTTAGACCGCCGTTTCAAGCCGCGATATTTACGTCGATCCCCCCACTGTAGCGTCTTCAGAGGTAGTAACAGAGGCATTACAGCGCTGTGTGTGTGTGCATGTCTGACCGTGTGTGTATGTGGATCAGAGGTGTGGACTCGAGTCACATGACTTGGACTCGAGTGGGGGCGCGGGTAGCCTAGTGGTTAGTGTGCGTGCCCCATATCGAAGGGTTAAGTCCTCCAAGCGGGTGGTCCGTGTTCAAATCTGACCTGTGTCTCCTTTCCCACTGTCCTATCTGTAAACAAAGGAATAAAAAAGCCCCAAAATAAACTTTCAAAAAAAAAACAACAATGCAATGCTGGTGTTGCAATACGTTTCATTGTCGAATGGTGAGGTATCCTTACATCCCTGGGGTTATCATCACTAATCTGACGGCCTGCTACGACATGACAGTGATAAGAAAAACAGAAGTGCCTGTTATTGTTAATCTGCATGGAAAACTAAATTACACAAGAAAAATCAGAACAAGATTTCATGTATAATTAATGGGTTTGATGCTGGTTTCCATTTGAATACTTCAGGGTTGTCAAAAATGAAAATTGACGGTTATTTTGATGAATCCTTAACCATTCACTTTGGTCAGACCGGTTTGCTTTGGCTTGTATTTGGCAGTAACAACTTTAAGACAAGAGCGGTTTAAATCACTTATTCTCTGACTCTTGAGTCAGTCTTCACGTTTGGCAACTCTTGAGTTGTTGATGTGTTTCGCTGAAGAACTTATTTTCAGTCGGGCAAGGTGCAACATAGACGATGTTACAGATAGAAATCTATAACCAGTTGCAGGAACTCTATGAATATGGAATAAATGATGTTCAAATGCTGCTCTATCCATGTTCCTATGGTGTTGAACATTTCCAAAAAACATATTTTTGTACACTCTTCATCTTAATTTGCATGCCAGACCTCCTCACACTTTTAATTTTGAATCACTATCAACTCACCTGTGCACCTGGTGATGGCGGACCTCTAATTGTCATTGGGGGAGATTATGGACTTCAGTACAATTCAAAGATCCTTCTCATCCTTCTTGACGATTTAGTCATGGACTCCCCACCCCCCTTGTGCACACAGAAAGCCCCCGGGTTGTGGTCTAGCTTCCTGCCTGCCCCGGAGCTCGAAGCAGACTCTCCTCCTCACATCCCAGAAAACACGTTTGGTGAACCAGAGAAGGATTTTTTAAAGCTTCACGGAGAAGACGAACAGAAATCCAACACTGGCGTCTGGCTAGAAGGAGAGCAAATGACTCACGGAGATGATGACTTTAACAAATGGTTGCAAAGAAGAGGAAAACATGAGCTAGGAGAAGAAAGCAGTAATGTTAATGAACGAGGCCATGTTAATATTGGAAAGTTCTGTTCTACCTCAGCGTACACATCAACCAACAGATTTGACAAAAACAAGAATATCACTGAAAAGGAAAGAAATGATTCTGGTTGTTGTGTTTCCAAAGTTCGGGCTAAAGAGTTGTTTGAGGATAGACGTTCGGATTCTTTCTCAAAGGAAAACGTCAACGACCAAGCAGGTGACCCAAGAGTCGTACAAGATGCAGGTCTTACCGATGATCAGTCAACAAAGTCGCAGAACTCTGTCACTGGTCTTACCGATGATCAGTCAACAAAGTCGCAGAACTCTGTCTGTGGTCTTACCGATGATCAGTCGCCAAAGTCGCAGAACTCTGTCACTGGTCTTACCGATGATCAGTCAACAAAGTCGCAGAACTCTGTCTGTGGTCTTACCGATGATCAGTCGCCAAAGTCGCAGAACTCTGTCACTGGTCTTACCGATGATCAGTCAACAAAGTCGCAGAACTCTGTCTGTGATCTTACCGATGATCAGTCAACAAAGTCGCAGAACTCTGTCACTGGTCTTACCGATGATCAGTCAACAAAGTCGCAGAACTCTGTCTGTGATCTTACCGATGATCAGTCAACAAAGTCGCAGAACTCTGTCTGTGGTCTTACCGATGATCAGTCGCCAAAGTCACAGAACTCTGTCTCTGGTCTTAGCGATGATCAGTCACCAAAGTCGCTGAACTCTGTCAACGGTTCTAGCAATAATCAATTATTAGATTTGCAGAACTCTGTCACTGGTTTTGTTAAATTCATGCAAAACCCAAAGGGAGGCATTCAAAGTCAACTGAAACAAGTGATGGATTCAACAGTTGGGAAAGGGATTGTCGGCAGTAGTTACGCTTTGGGTTATTTTTCTGGCAAGCTGTCTGAAGCGTACAAAGACGCTGGTAGAAGGCTGCAGGGCACACGGGACATAATCCGAAATGTAGGAGTAGACGATATGAAAGTGGTGCTCTCTCACTATGTGACCATGGTGTCAAAAGACCTTCCACTGATTCATCAGATGCAGCTTAAACCAGAACCAGAACCTTCTATTCCATCAGAAAACAAAGTCATGTTGGTTGATCCGCAGAGGGATCGCACCCTTAGTCTTCCTCGGAATTGCAGCATGCCTACGATCCCAGGCGTCTCAGGGTGGCCTGAAGGCTCGGTGTCGTCTCTGAAAAACACTTTTCCTCAAGTGTTTTATCAAAGGCTGGTCCAGCTCCCACCAGCCTTATCTCAGCTGCAGTCACTTTCATCCCAGAAGATTTTGGAAAAGTTGGAATATCTGGCTCCTCAAATGGAAATCAAGAAGATTTTAAGTATCTTCTGGCTCAAAACTGCCAACAAAAAGCAGCCAAATCCAAAGCCTGTGTGCTTGCTTTTGTCAGAAAATGATCTTATAGTGGTGTCAAGTGAAATGAATTCGGATCACTCCTTATCTGTTTTTCACAGTTTCAATCTTCTGGAAATCAAAAAGGTCCAGATAAGCTTGGCAGGGCAGCACATCCGCCTTATTGGATGCACTGATGATTCGGTTTTGGCGGTTTTTACCCACAGCAAGGAGCTCACACAGGAGTTCTGCAAGACCCTACTGAAGACCCTTTCTCCTGAAAAGTTCTCTGACGGGACTGAAGAACACCCGTTACTCTCTGGCGACCTCATGGTGCTTTCTTTGGATTGGACGTCAAATGTTCCTGAGATTGTCCTGGACAATGGCTTTCACATCACGTCCAGATTCAAGCGCGTCCTTGCAGATCTGCTCTACATCATCCACGGGAACATGGACTGTCCTGGCAAACCTTCTCTGGCAAACATCCATCCTCTGCTTTACACCAGCGTCAAAGTCATGAACTCTACCCGTGTGCATCAGGACACCATCTTTCAGTTCCTCCTCACGGACACTCATGTAGCTCTTCTCCAGGAGGACGGTGTCTTTCATCCAGCGCCGCGGGGCTCCAGTCTGGTCCCGTCCCAGCCCCAGTTCCAGAGACTTGAACTTCACAGCCGTTCTGACATCAAATGCGTTCTTGTGAGGCAGAACGACAACTGGCTGGTTGTGGAAATCTCGTTTACGACTCACAAACTACAAGCTCCCGAACAGAAGGAGAATTCCAGGCCAGTCTCAGCTGAAGTGCCCGCAGGCGGTCGGTGCGACTCCTGGAAGTTATCCTTCGGTTGTACCTCAGAAGCTGTGATCTTGATAAATCATCTGTGCACCTAAATAGCACAGCTCAAGGCAGTGCCACCATTCATCTACAAACTCATTGCGATACCTTGGGTCCAAAATTAAGATAAATGATTTGTTTTAGGATATGTTGACCATTTTGTTGCCATTTCACAGGAAAGAGAAATTACCTGATCGGATTCTTGATCATGCCAAAGTAAAATGGACACATCTGAAAGTGATTTTAAAATGATCCTTTAAACATTTATCAAAGTATTTTATTCATTAAACACAGCAAAAGGGGGATTCTTGTATTTTTTTTACACATTTTGAAGTCAAGAACAAGAACTTTTGGAGTTGCTTCAGACGGCAGCATTGAAACGGATGCAATTACTGCAGTGGCAACTTTTTAGGGCCCATGTGCATGATGGGGTTGTAATTATACCAAAACGTTACACTTGGTACGATACGAGTAAATATCAAACAATATGGACACTGGTTTTGATACAACGGCAACAAAAACAGAATTTGTAGACACTGATAATGATTAATTCTTGATTTCAGTCCTTTGCAGACAAACTCCTGCAGATCTTCTAAGTTGCACAAATACGTTGGAAACATTTCAGTAGCAAAACATTTCTGAAGCATTTGTGCTATTTAGACTGTGTAGGAGTTTTCTTGCAATTTCGGTTTGTATCGCGTCCAATCACTGAAGAGTACCCACTCCTAAACTGACTTGCTGCGCTGTCATTGGCTGGAGGAAACACACCAGTCAACCAGAACAAAACAGAACAGTAAAACCCAGTCAGAGGACGGAGTCTCTGCAGACACAGTCACCACCACACATGTATGGAGGCCCAGAAGGGACGATGGAGCAGCTTCACTTTAGGGGAAGACTGTATTTTATTTTGAAGGAAGAAGCTGCTGACTCTGTCTCTAACTGTTGTCGGTCTTTGTTCCTGTATTTGTGATAAATGAATGAATGAAATAGAAATACATTTGTCTGTGTTTGTTCTTTGTTTTAAAGAATGTGAACTTCTATGATTTGTGATCTGATTCAAAGGGAGGAGGGTGATGTCTGTTCTAAAGTTCCCAGCTGATCTTAAAGAGAAGTTGTCATGGCGATACCTCGACCTGCAGTTTTTCATGTTGAACAATGATGACTAACAGAGTGTGAATAATATATGAACCAACTCTTTCCTTGTCACTGTTTTCATTGAGAGAGTATGGTGGGAATAAAGACTGAGCAATGTTTCCTGTTATCTGTTTTATTGGTAATAAGTCATTCTCATTGCAGCACCTTGTCAACCCTTTACTCTCCTCCTCTTCCCTCTCTTCGTTTCCCGTCTCTCTTTCTTCCCCCGGTGACTCCCCTCTGCAGCACTTGGTCTCTCGTCCTCTGGGGACGAGCCCTGACGGCCTTCAGGAGCCCGTTAGAATTAGCATTCCTCGTTACGTCCTCCGCGGGCAGGGGAAGGACGAGCACTTTGAGTTCGAGGTGAAGGTGAGTTCTCTCCGCTGGGTTCATCCTCGTCATCTTCCTCACCTTCTTATACTGTACAATCCGTCTCTCTCAGGTGCATGTCTCCTTTTTTATACTTTTGTAATGCAATCCATTTTCTGTAAAAGCATCTGCACGTATCGAATGGTTGTTTCAAAAAGCTGCGTGTGTTCTCTACGGTGGTGAACTTTCACTCAGATAATCGTAAAGCGAGAATCTAAAAAGTCTGTAAGCAGGGTCAACTATTCATTTGCATAAAGGTCTGTCAGCATTAGCGAGTTAATCTCATTTTATTTTGACCCTTCAGGCTCTCCGGAGATACTCGTCCTCAGTGTCTCCCTGTAGTCTCAGTGATGTAAAAGAAGAACACTGCTGCATCTTTGAATGTCTCATTTCACTTTAACAAACTCTCAGACAGTAATATCCACCTGATGACATCACACACTGACCGTATGACATCACACATTGACCTTATGACATTACACATTGACCTGATGACATCACACATTGACCTGATGACATCACACATTGACCTTAAGACATCACACATTGACCTCATGACATCACACATTGACCTTATGACATCACACATTGACCTTATGACATCACACATTGACCTTATGACATCACACATTGACCTGATGACATCACACATTGACCTTATGACATCACACATTGACCTCATGACATCACACATTGACCTTTGTTACCGTTCCTTTGAGATGTTTGACCTCAGTTTGCGATCCCTAACCACTTCCTGTTTCTGTGCTTAAAGGAGCAGTATGTAACTCTGACACCTAGTGTTTGACATGGGTACTGCAGTCTAAATTCTTATCATTGTAGAGATCTGTCTACCCCCCTCCTCTGTAGAGTCCATGCTCACTCAGGTCACCATGTGGTGGACTCTGAAGCTTCAGTGTTTATCCAGCTCTGCATGGGTCTGTAAACCTTTCTGTGTTCTAACCTCTCTCCATTTTTCAAAAGCATCTCCAATATTGATCCTAGTTTGAGCACGTTTCTGCTCGTGGAGCTTATTAGAAACATGCAGAGGCTTTTTAGGTCGGGTACAATCACTTCTATCTGAACCACTTCTCTTGCCCGCTTCCATCGCTGCAACACCTGTTGACCTGATAACTGCTCTCATATCTGACAAACCGAGGGGTGTCCAAAACGGCCGTGTGGGGGGTCGCCTTAAAAGCGCCTACCTTCTCTGGTCCAAACAAATCCAGAGCATTCAGGAGCAGAATCTAAAGTTAGAAGGAGGACATACTGGCTGCTGCATTGTTGTCAGAGAAGCCAGCACTTCAACATGTTTCCTTAATGATCAGATAGTAAGATACCTTTATCATCTCACTGATTGATCCTTTAAATTAATGTCATGACATTCGATTGACCATTAGATACTTATTTTATTTCAAAATTAAAGCAGGGTTGGATTCAAACAGTAAGTAAAGTACTCCCAGCTGAAGACAGTACAAAAATTCAAAATGAAAGCCCAACGAAGTTTGTATGATCTGCAAATACATTTGAGTAAATTCAGTAAATCATCGGCCTCTGTGACAAGCGTTTCTCTCTCTCTCCGTCAGATCTCTGTGATGGACGACATGTGGACTGTTTTCAGACGTTACAGCCGCTTTAGAGAAATGCACAAGAGCCTGAAGTTGAAATACCCCGAGGTGAGACGAGCGGTTCATTCCAGTTTTATCAGCAGGCTGAGGTTCTGTGACAGGGACACGTCGTTGATGCTGGAGGTTTCTGTTTCAGCTCGCTGCTCTGGAGTTCCCTCCGAAGAAACTGTTTGGAAACCGAGACGAGCGGATGGTGGCCGAGCGCCGTAACCAGCTGGAGGTGAGTATTTACACTTTTAGATCAAACTTATAGGAACATAGAAAACGTCCGAGGTAAGGTGACCTTCTTCTGTTGCTTTTTTTTTTTCTGCAGCGCTATCTGAGGAACTTGTTCCGGGTGATGCTGTCGTCCTCCAGCTCTCCTCTCAGAGCCGACGCAGACGGCGGCTTCCGTCTCACCAAACACGCCGTCTGTGAGTTCTCGCCGTTCTTTAAGAAGGGCGTCTTCGAGTACAGCAGCCACGGCACCGGCTGACACGGGCTCAAACTTTCTCCAAACCAAAAAAAAAAAAAAAAAGACAACGTGACGTGCTGGAGAGCGTTTTGTTACGACCTCAGGAGGTCAGAGAATGAAAAAAAACAAACACATGCAGGTCAGTTTCCTCTCCAGCATCGGGACTTCCTGTGAGGCGAATGTCTCAAACATGGCGGCGATGCTTTGCACTTACTTCATGTGATAAATGTAGCACTCTGTTTGAAGAGTTAAAAGAAGTCAAACATGTCTTCAGGGTCGATTATGATCCGACTGTTCGATCTTTAGACGACTTGATGACGCTGAGCACCTGGCAATGAACGCTTCAATAAATGTACTTCCATGCAGATATGATGTTTATACACAGCTCCCTCTCTTACGCCCCGTGTCCTCACAGCTAGCGTCTGCCCACGAGTAGAGAGCGTTTGAAGCAGCAGCACAGCGCCCAGCGTCTCTTTTGGGAGCGCTCAGCCTTTTCTTGAGTTGAAGATCTTTAATCTTTTCAGAAAGGCGCTGTTGATGTCATCGACGCTCTTTCAGAATGTTTGATATTCCAATTATCTCCACCTCCTTACGAGGCCACCTCGTCCTCGCTCTCTGTGTCTGATCGGAGCGTGACAGCGAGGCCGTCATTCTTATGAAGCTCATCGTCCAGACAGAGTAGGAGGGCGAACATCCTCCGTTTGATTCTCACAGTGAAGAAAAAAAAACGAAATCAAATATAAAACATGCAGTGAAAAGTAACGGAGCAGCGTCTGTCATTCAGCGGCGGTTTTTAAGAGACAGGACGGACGAGGATATCTATGACTTGTTCCAGTAATTAACCAGCTTTTAAAGGAAGAATGTGTGACCTTTAGATCCAGTAGATGTCGCCCTTGAGCTCCAGCATGAAACCAAAACAAACTGCTGTTAGGCCACGCCTCCTCCATACTGAAGCCTCCGCCCTCCTCCAGAGACACACCTCCAACCCCCCTCTACTCATATTCACATGAAGGAGTTATCAATTAGAACGACCATGAAGCTCATGCATTGTTGTGTTAGCATGCTAATGTTAGCTCTCTTTAGTTAGCTCGTAGCTTCACATTGTTGTGTTAGCATGCTAATGTTAGCGCTCTTTAGTTAGCTCTTAGCTTCACATTGTTGTGTTAGCATGCTAATGTTAGCGCTCTTTAGTTAGCTCGTAGCTTCACATTGTTGTGTTAGCATGCTAATGTTAGCGCTCTTTAGTTAGCTCGTAGCTTCACATTTCATGTAAACTGACACAGAATGAGCGTGATCTAAAAACTCTTACTAACATCCAAATAATCAGTGAGTATGTTCTTCTTCTTCTCTCTAGTTCTTGACTAAAACAGCTTTTATACACAAGGGGAGGAGCCGGCCGTCCCGTCCATGTAAACACGACTCTGACAACAACACAGCCAGCGGGACTCGAGCTTCTCCCTCATTGTAGACAGTCATGACTCAGAGACACATTTACACAGGACAGACTGGATGTCGCACATTCTTCCTTCTTTAGTTAGCTCGTAGCTTCACATTGTTGTGTTAGCATGCTAATGTTAGCGCTCTTTAGTTAGCTCGTAGCTTCACATTTCATGTAAACTGACACAGAATGAGCGTGATCTAAAAACTCTTACTAACATCCAAATAATCAGTGAGTATGTTCTTCTTCTTCTCTCTAGTTCTTGACTAAAACAGCTTTTATACACAAGGGGAGGAGCCGGCCGTCCCGTCCATGTAAACACGACTCTGACAACAACACAGCCAGCGGGACTCGAGCTTCTCCCTCATTGTAGACAGTCATGACTCAGAGACACATTTACACAGGACAGACTGGATGTCGCACATTCTTCCTTTAACGTCAGACATTTGCATGTTTCACTTCTTCAAGGCGCTTTAATATTGGTCCTTTTTTTTTTAAGAACACTTAATGACTAAAAGAAGAGACAAACTGTTTCCTTTCTCTGTTTTTCTCGTTAACACAAAGGTCTCTCTCTGCAGGATCCTTTCTGTGATGATGTCACACACTTAGAGTAACAACCGGAGCCTGTAAGGGACAAACTCTGAGTCTGTTGCAGCCTCTCTGTTTCTCAGCTGCAGGCTGAAACCATATGAAATCTTTTTGAGTCTAAAATTCATAAACATCCTAAAAGTAAGGGCCAGGTTAGAAACTTTGAGACGGAACATTTCCTACATTTAACAGACGAGTCATTCCTGCAGAGGGGAACGTTTATCTTTTTATTTATTCATCCAATCAAACGTGGTGTCAGTGAGCAGATGGGCCTCCTCGTGGAGCTGCAGGGACTCCAGCCTGACGTCTTCTAGAGGCGCTCGTCTCCGTCATCAGCTGTTTGAACAGGAGACCGGTTGAGGTCCGGTTTGAAGAGATCCGAGCTGGACAGGAACACTACCCGTTCAGAAGCCAAACTGTGTGTGTAAAGAAAGTGTAAATGTTGATGTGCATAGTTTTTCTATCTAGACAAATATGAGACATTGAATGTCAGTAAAGGGAATGTACCAAACCAAACTGCTGTCCTCTGTGTTTCTTTATCCACTGAACTAAACTACCTCACGGGGAATATGAAAACATGTTGCAGCCAGGTGACCTTTAGCTTAGCTTAGTTTAGCACAGAGATTACAAAAAGGTAAGTTAGAAGTGAACTCTTGCCTCAGATGGAGGTCGGCGCTCTCAGAGTAGGGCGGGGCGATGTGACTAAAAACGTTATTGTGATAAAAAATGTTCATATCAGTCGATGTCGACTTGTCACGATAAGACATGAAAGTTTTCTTTTTCAGTCATGATTGGCTGCTTGGCGTCTTTTTTTTCTCTTTAATGTCGCATGAGAACTAGTGTTTTAAGGCACGTTAGCGCCCCCCCTTTCCCAGTGTTTGGGTGGTGTAATTACAGGTTTAAATCTGTCAACAGTTATAGAAATATTTGTGCCTGTCTGTCTACCAACAGTAGCTCAGTCTGTAGGGACTTGGGTTGGGAACCGGAGGGTCGCCGGTTCAAGTCCTGGTGCGGACCAAATATGGAAGTTGGACTGGTAGCTGGAGAGGTGCCTGATCACTTCCTGAGCACTGCCGAGGTTCCCTTGAGCAAGGCACCAAACCCCCCTCCCCACCACCAGCTCAGGAGCGCCTGCTGTGTGTGTGTGTGTGTCAGACGCCTCCGAGCCTCAGAAGTTCATTTCTGTTCGTTCTCGACCGCTCAGGACTCTGAAACGTGTAAAGCTACAGTCCCTTTTTGCTTTAGATTAGACCTCGAGCGATTCATCCTCCAGCAGATTGTCCCATATCAGCATATCTAAGTGACGATCATTATCGGCTCATTTTATCGCAGCTATGCGCCGATATCACTCGATTTATTCACCAGTCAGATAGTGTTTGTGTGTTCTCAGTCCATGACGACCCGGCCTCACCTACTGGCGCCTGAAACACAGAAACAGCTAACGATGTTATAAACCTTCACTTCCATGATCCAGCTCCTCGCGTCTCATACGACTGACGCTGAGCGAGGCGGGCAGACTCACGATCATGGCGTACATTGGCGGCCAACCATTTGGTTTTGTTCTTTTTCATCACTATACGATCGTTATCTCGTCTTCTCTAAGGCTACTGACAAAAATCTTTAAAAAAGATATCGTCTCTTGAACTTCTGTGGCGAGAGGGCGTCCGATGGTTCACGATGTGACGCGATATCAAACGCTCGTGTGCGGTGAGGGCACGGCGAGCGAGAAGCGACTCAGACATGTTACATGAGGAGGAGGATGGAGATTTCCTGCCGGTCTAGTACAACATCAGATGTTACATCAGCAGCTCAGTTTATTAATAACGTCTGATAAAGTGTGGTGACGTATCGTCATCTCTGATGTTTCCGTTCCCCGCGGTCTCTCTGAAGCTTCGTAAGCGTCTCACTGTTTATGGATTCAAACGACTGACCCGTCCTGACATCCAAACGTAACGCGTCATGACTCAATGGAACCTCTTGCTTCCACCTCTTCTTATCTCTTACTACCTATTTCTGACATGTTGTGGTTATGACTGCTACTTCCAGCGATGACAGGTAACCCTTCTGATATTATTACACCAGTTCACGCCACAGCCTCTAAAACAGAATATAATGTTTAGTTTATGTGTTGATGTGTCGTAAATATGAAGAGAAATCCCTCAACTGCTTTACTAACTGAAAAGACATTTTACACACTCAGAGTAAATGTGTATCTGTAATCACTTTTCATGTGAACGTTTGACTCCTGAAGTTACTGATTTATCAATTCAAAAGAAAGGATCTTGAGTCAATCGATGTCTTTGGTTGTTATTTATTCTTGTTGCAAGTTGATGGAGTGTCAGTCAGAGAGACAGTCATCTCAGTATGCTTCACAGGAAAACCTTCATGTCTTTATAAGGAGTGTCGATACAGGCACAGTTACAAAATATCGAAGACATTTTGTCATGCATTTCTCACGTTTTCAACACGTTGCATAAATATAATGTCAAGGCAACTTCAGGTCAGGGTATCTTTGATATTTTAATATTTGTGAGAAACCTTCATACACGGTAAAAGACAAAAAAGAACATTACTTATGAAATTATTGTTTCATTTCTCATGTGAGCTGTGAGTAAAACGTGTCCTCGACGGTAAACAGAATACTGATGTACATCTTCACAGTAATTCAAGGTTCAAGGTTGACTTTGTTCTCTCTGAGTGCTGTTTATTTAAGGAACTAAAACGAGCTGAAAGGCAGACGTGACGACACATTTACTGGTTGTTTCTGATACATTACTTCCTCATAACACTGATGCTTCTCAGAAATCACCAGGAAAACGTTTTTTAAATGAATGAATATTACTGCACCAGTTTCATCTGTCTGGATCATATTCTGATCACAGCCCTGTGTGACCCGTGTGACCCGTGTGACCCGTGTGGTGTCAGATTCTGAACTGACCATTTCTCTCCGATCTGCAGGCTGTGAAGCTACATCTGAAGCTACATCTGAAGACGTTGACGTGAGGGGATGCAGCTATGGATGGGTGGATTTCACCTGCAGATATCCAGATGTTAATACAAGTTATGAGGCTGTTTATGTCAAGTCTGGTGATGAAACAGTCATAACAAGTGATCTCACAGCTAGTTGGAAAAGTCAAAGCAGATTTCACTTTTACCATGATAGGACAAATCAAAATGTCAGGGTGATCATCAGACAACTTCATCATGACGACTTCAAGTTCAAGTGTGGATTTGATCAACATGATTCTAAGGAGGTGGACTTGGAACTTGGTGAGAAATGTTTTCTTTTCTATTCCTGTCTCTCGTGTTGATAGTTAAGGAACTTTTAAATGTGCTGATAAGACTTTTTAATGCTAAGGGTTAGGGTTAGAAGTGACCATATTTTAAACACACGGTTGGTACATGGGAGAACTCTATCCTGACTGACTGGTCGCCCCGGTGGGGACTTGTTAGTCACAGGTACCAGCACCTCTCCAGCTAACAGACTGACTTCCAGGCTTGGTTCGCAACGGCACTTGGCTTAAAGCATTCCTTGCTACACGACAATTTTACACAAAATAACACTTGAAACTAGAGACTGAGGTCATAGAGAGTAAATGTTTGCTGAGGTTAAACATGTCTTTACAGACCGACACATTTTTAATTTTTCTGTTTGCAGACAAGAATTTGTGCGGGGATCCATTTGATCAGACTGCATATAGAACGGTTAAAACCACCATCACATGTGAATATCCAGACAAATACAGGTCAAAAGTTTTTCTGCAAAGACAGCGGCTTCATCTGTGAGGACATCCTTTCAACAGAATCTCCTCTGAGGTCAAACGGGACGTTCAGTCTCAAGATAACAGGAACAGGTTTTATCGTGTCCATCAGTAACGTGTCCACGCAGCATCTGGCCGACTACTGGTGTGGACTGAAATCTGAAGACGGAATTTCCCAAGCTGGACTGAAGCAGATTCATCTAAATGGTGAAGGTGAGTCAACTGCTTCTGACACTTTTCCATTTGAGAACTTAAACAAAAACATTTTGGTTAAAGCCAAAGGAAATTAAAACCCATCCCCCATAAAAAGTGACATATCCTCCTCCTCCTCCTCTTCTTCAGTGTAAATAAGTCTCAGAGCTCCTCTTAAACATGTGTGTGAAGTTTCTTGTTCTAAATCCACTCTGATCCTGTATTTGATCATGTCTATAAACCCCTCTATTTCAGCCCTGCTCAGAACAGGCTGTTTCTGTGTCTGTACCTTTAAATATGTAAATGAGCTGTGTCTGACCACACCCCCTCTCTGGAAGGGCTTGGGTGTACTCTGTGCTTTCTCGCTCCATGTCCTATTGTTTACGGTGAGAAGGCAGAACAAACACCTAGCTGTGGGATTGTCACCCACCTGGGGGAGGGGCTACTGCCCTTTGTGATGTCATAGAGCCACATGTCCAGTCTTTAAATACAGTCCTTCTCTCTGTCTGTCTCTACAGATATTCCTACCTCTGAATTGTCTTCAGCTGTTGGACAGACTTTTACGTTCAGGTGTGACTATCCAGAAAGTTCTAGCATCCATAGATTTTTCTGTAAAGGAGAGGATCCCTCTTCATGTCAGACTCTAATAAGCAATCAGGGGTCACACAGAAGCACTGGGAGGATTACCTGGAAGGAAGATCGTCAGAAAACACAGAGCATCATCACAGTGACAGGAGTCACAGCAGAGGACTCTGGGACGTACTGGTGTGGAACTAAAGCCTTGGGTACAACGAGTGACACGTTCTATCACAGGATGTTGGTGACAGTAGGTGAGTGCTCTGACTTTTGACTGTGGAGACGATGAATGACATCAAAGAACAGAACCTCCAACAATAACTGATGATTGTTGGACTCTCTTGTGTTTGTTTGTTGGTTCTGTCTGAAGATTCATTCCACTCAGTAGTTTCTTCTCGACTGTTTTCTAAAACCTGAGATTTAGTCATGCATTAGATAAAAGATACCATCTTTTAGGAGGACGAGGTCATCAGGTGTTGAACAATCAGTACTGCCCCCCACCCACTGTCTGTGCGTAGACAAGACGGTGTGATGTGCGTATTCTCAGCCCCCTCCTGCAGGGTGTGGAGTTTTTATTGGATTCATCTTCACAACTTTTTCAAGAGTCTCAAACATTTTGTCCAGAAATCTTAGTAATAAGTTTAAGAGCTTTTAAAACAGAGCTTTATTTCACAGCGTCTGCTCCAGTTATTCTGTCCAATAGACAATCTTTGATATGAAATCACATCGCTGACTTTCAGTAGCAACATAACATCTCATTGCTTTCAGTCCCATCACAGTCGACCCCTGCACCGTCTGAGAATCCTGAGAGAGCAGGTGAGATCTCTGCAGGAGGTGTGAGGATGTTTTAAACCTTCTTAACCGTTTATACAATCCTCTGTCGACTGTTTTAAATATCACTCTTTATTTTCTTGCAGGTGGCTCCGTGTTCATCATTACTACGATCGTTCGTGGCGTTGTGCTGCTGCTTCTCTCCGTGCTCACAGCGATGGTTATCTACAAATGTAAGACATTTATCACCAGCTTGTGCAGCATGAGAAAAACCACACTGACGACATCTCCATCCTGTGATGTCTAAAAGTAGACTTCATGACTAAACATGATGTTTATCATGTCGGGAAATCTTCCTGTCTGCAGAGAAATCTTAAAATGTACTTGATGAAATATAATTTATATTAAAATCTTGTTTTGTCTATTGCAGGGTTGTCACTTTCAAAAAGAAGAAGACCTGGAGCAGCAGCCCAGAACAGGAATGGAGGTGAACATGCAGGAATACTTTCCAGTCAGACAGCTCACAGTTTGTATCCTTTCAAATCTTTATTTGCATTTGAAAAGGCAGAAAGTGTCTTTTTGGCTCATGTGGATGAAAAACACCAAATCCCAGAATGCACAGCACCACAGGCCACTCCCACTAAGGTCCTCTATTTCAGAATCAGAAATACTTTATTAATCCCAGAGGGAAATTTGATCGATACAGTTTCTCCAAAATATACAGTATAACAGGAGAAATATAGAAATAAAAACATTTACAGACATATTTACTTCAACACATGAGGACGTTTCCTCAACTGATTCAGAGATTTCTTCCAGAATTGATCTTGGAACCTGTCAGAAAACAGACTCTATGTCTGTGTCCATAGACAAACAGTGAGAGCACCGACACTACCAGTCCACCCCAGCTCGAGCCGGCCCCGGCTCCTCGTCCTCACCGACAGGCAGGCCTTATGTCTCGGCTGCTGAGCTGGCAGCGGCCGTCGGCGGCAATATAGCCACGAGGCGCAGAACGCTGCAGGGCTGCCGGGGGAGGGCTGCTCTCCAGCACTGGGAAGCCGTCTGGTGAAATTCTTGGTTTCATATCGGGGAACTTTACAGAACAAGCCGTTTAGCGCCCCCTGCAGACGCCATCTTATGTAGGCTATTTAAGGGACAAATGTGTCAATGCGTGCAAGGCCTCGCAAAGGATGCAGGATTCTTATATCAGTTCATGTTGGCTGAACAAATCTGTGCGTGCTCTTCTGTCTGTAGCGTTTCAAAAGATTCACTCAGGTGTTAAAGCTCAACATTTTTTTTTCTTTCCTGGCAGGATTACGTCTACGAGGAGATACAGGAGGGCGCCATGAATCCAGACTCCCAACATGCAACTGATACAGTTTACAACAACGTCGACTTTCCCATGAACTCAGACATCGGCCATCAGCTCCCAGCAGAGGTCTGACCGAGCTGGAGGTGAGGGGCGGATCCTGATCCTCTCTAACCCTGCACATCATCACCTGTGATGATAAGAAGAAGAGAGTCAGCTAAATGAGCATCTCTCTTCAGCCTTAACGCTTCCCTTATTTTGTTTACTCTCATTATGAAGTCTCTTTGAGGCAGCCTGCAAAGTAAAGAAATCCCTTAAGGTCCGATATGAACATGTTTCATGTTTATTTCTGTTAACTTAAGGTCGTGTTGGTTATGATGCTTGTGTTAAGAACATCTGATGTCCTCATTTTTTTTAACCATATTTCTATGCTTATAGTATTTTTTCCTGTGTAATGTGTTGAAAGATCAGAAAGAGTTATGCAATTGTTGAACTTGTTTTTACCATATATGTTCTTTTTCTTTTATCATCATTTAATTCATGTCATAACTACTTTTTTTTGCTTTTACATATCCTGTCAATCATGCACACATCCGCGGTGCCTATGCACCTGTGAGGTCAGGATAAGTGTGCCATACTTTGAGCAAAACCACATACGAACTCGTGGATATATCACGTTTCTGCAAATCTGCATTGTTGAGGTTTTACAGAATCTTTGAAAAAAGAGACAGTTTGGCTATAAAAACGCTGTAGAAAAGCTGATTGAGGGTCTTTTTTACTTTTTCTAAAGGACTCCACGTCACTCTGACTTTTAAACTCCCGTTTTGGGACTTAGTCTCTGAGATCGAGATCTTTTAAAACCTCAAGTGTCTGCACTCTCGGGTTTAGACTTTTGATTTTGTATTTCACTTTTTATATTTTTACTTTTACTGTTTCGTATTTGAATTTTGAATATCATTTGAAGTTTTTTCAATAAATTTTCTGAAACATTTTGAAACCATTTTTCTGACTGAAATCATTCACACCACAAAGACCGGAGTCTCTCTTAAGGACGCCGCGTGAACCTCGGAAGGTAAGCATGAGCAGTCACACCACGGCACACTTCTACTGACTTTTACTACACACCTTACATCCTAGTGAAGAGAGTTGCAGTTAATCCCTCTCTGGGGGCTAATCTAGAGTCCTGAATCAAGGATTATACTTGAATCTAATTATTCTAGAAATGAATGTTATGCAGATAATCCTAGGGCTATGTGGTTATATAAGTCTTCCCTTCTCTACTGGGTGTTAGCGGAGTAATTTTACATAGCTCCAGGTACTAGGAAAGAGTAGACTAGCAGCTGGTTAGGGAGCGAGCCCTCACATAGTTATAGGAAAGAGGAGACTAGTTAACTAACGGGTGGTGAGCTTCTGTTAGCTATAGTGAAGTTATTCACCCCTTTATGCATGTCCAGGACATGTAACAAATGTCAACATGCTAAGTCCTACGTGTGCTAACTGAAGCAGGTTTCTAGACTGAAGCGAGCAGAGAAACAAGAGAGCGATGTTCAACTTTAAAAACATCTGCAGACTAACAAACCTTTCTTCACTTGTGTTCATAACATTTTAATTTATTAATCCGTTAACCTCGACATCAGTTAATTGTTTTTAAATGAAGTTAAAATGAACTTTAAAAGGCTGAATGTGCGACATTTTACACATAAACGGCCGGCTCCTCCCCTCGTGTATAAAAGTTGTTTAATTGAGGGACTAGAGAAAAGAAGAATAACATACTGTACTCACTGCTTAACTGTGTTTCTAGATCACGCTCATTTCAGGTAAATTTACATGCAGTGTGAAGCTACGAGCTAACTAAATAGCACTAGCATTAGCATGCTAACACAACAATGCAGCGCAAGTTGTTTTGGTTTCATGCTGGTGCTCAAGGGCGACATCTGCTGGATCAAAAAGTTGCATATTCATCCTTTAGGTGGTGTCATTTAATAAAGAACCGAAACATCTGATTATAAGGTTAACAGATTGGAGTTCCTAACAGCGATAGTTTTGTTGCTTTTTATTTATTTTGGGGTTCAGACTCAGAACAACATTTCTTCTTACTGCTGTGTTTCATGAGTCAATAAACAGAACCTCTGAGTACGTTCACTGTATCGTTTGTTTTTATGCTCATATTTGGTCTTTATTTACATGTTTTTTGAAACACAAAGTGTTGTATAACATGCTGTGTGGAGGATACAGGCGCACGTTGCATTTTCAGAAGCATCACGTGACATCAGTGAAGCGCGTGTTATCGATGGATCAGAGCGTCATCAGTCAACGTCTCGGCTGCAAAGTCGACAAACTCATCACATCATGTATGTTAGCTAAAGACACGAGTATCTCCCCCTGTGTTGAATTAAAGCTGTGGAACTGAAAGGTCTGGAAATGATCGCTACTTTAAGAGGTCCCACAAGGGGAGGGGCTACTGCCCTTTGTGATGTCATGAAGGGAAAATCTCCAAACGGCCTGTTTGAGCACACACTTTCTGAAAAGTGGAGCAGGCAGAAGACGGAGAGGATGGACTTTTCTCATCATTGGGGGGTTTGTAGACAGACTAGAGACACATGTTAGAGTTAGAGGAACATGGAGAAGAGGATTTTAACAGTTAGAAAATGATGCTAAACAAACACGTTTATTCCCTATATTTAGCCTTCTGGCGGCCTTACATGTACGTATTAGCACTTAGACAGAGATGAAGATCGAAGCAGGAAACAGTGGTCACATGATGTCTGAGGTCAAAAGGTCAGTATTGTTGTTACAGCAGTGGTTCTCAACTGGCGGGTCAGGACCCAGAAGTGGGTCGCTGAAAAAATAAGTGTCAAAAATCTGTGAAGAGCTTTTTGAACATGTTTGTTTTGTTCCTGTTCTTTGTACCGCCGGAGGTCAAACTGTTTACTTTTTCATGAATAAATCGGACTGGTTGAAAAATATCCGACATTTGGGTCGTGATGGTCCCTGCAGGAGTTGTAGGAGGAGTGTGGGGGGGGGAGGGTTTACAAAAAGAGACGTCAGCAGAAGAATGATAAAGAAAACACAAGTTCACTGCAACACGATGAAGAAGATCAGAACGTCGTTTTACTTTTTAAATACGTGCAGCAGACGTCCGACGATCTCCCGCTGGTCTGTGAGGGATCATGAAAAGCGAGTGAGGTAGAAAGGGCGAGTAGTGCAGGTGGAGCAGGTGAGTGACCTCACACACCCGCAGGAGGTCAGAGTTTACAAACAGTTCTGAACCCGAGTCCTCCGAGGATCTGACCCGAGGGTCTGAAGGGAAAGTTGTACAGAGAGACTCCCAGAGCCTTCAGACTCTCTTTGGAGCGCTGCAGCAGCTCGTCGTTCATGTCATCAACACATTCAACGATCGAATGTCTCTGATTAATCCAGGAGAATCTGTCTACTGACCTCACAGTCTCGAGCCAATTCCCCCTTTAAGGCGCTGATGGTGAGACTCTTGGACTCTAGACTCTTTTCTACGAGCAGGAGAAGAAGAACAATCAGACGTTTGTTGAATCAGAAAACACAAAAAGAGCACACACAGCATATCTTATTTATCTGACACTGGCGTCAGTAAAAACATTTCAGGTTAGTTTCAGCTGCTGTCTCTTTGTGTCCTGAACCGGACCGCTTGGTGGCTCATGTAGACTGTAAATAGTGAGGGACCCAGCACAGAGCCTTGTGGTACCCTCATATTTGGAAACAGGTAGAAACATAAGTTTGAAACCGTACCTCAAGTTTTTTTCACAGTTTGGTCGATGTTGGAGGCGGAGAGTACAGCACAGAGCTGCGCCTCCTTCGTCTCCAGAGTTTCCGTCAGCGCTGCCAACTTCCTCTCCAGCAACATCTCCTTCAGTCCGCACAGCTGCTGCACGTCCAGGATGGCCGCCGTCTGTTTCTTCAGCAGCTCGTCGCGCTCCTGCTGAACCTGCCGGAAAAAACAAAAACACTCCCATTACAGAAACCTGGCAGGCGGAGCGAAGGGAAAACTGGAGATGTGAGCTGGTTACCTTCTCAAAGGCCTGCAGCAGCAGCTCGTGCTCCACGCTCAGATCCTTCAGATCCTTTTCGATGACCTTCACTCGGGCTCTTGTTTTCTGTCAGACACATCAGCAGCAGTGTGAGGGATTTCTTCAAACCAGTATAAGCTTTTTAAGTTGTTGTAAAAAGTTAAACAAATCATTCTGTGTGCTCTCATTTAAAGGTCACATATTCTGTAAAATCCTCTTCCCCATGTTCCTCTAACTCTAACATGTGTCTCTAGTCTGTCTACAAACCCCCAATGATGAGAAAAGTCCATCCTCTCCGTCTTTTACCTACTCCACTTTTCAGAAAATGTGTGCTCAAACAGGCCGTTTGGAGGTTTTCCCTTCATGACATCACAAAGGGCAGTAGCCCCTCCCCCAGGTGGGTGACACTCCCACAGCTAGGTGTTTGTTCTGCCCTCTGAGTCTGCCTTCTCACCATAAACAATAGGACATGGAGCGAGAAAGACTGAGTACACCCAAGCCCTTCCAGAGAGGGGGCGTGGTCAGACACAGCTCATTTACATATTTAAAGGTACAGACACAGAAACAGCCTGTTCTGAGCAGGGCTGAAATAGAGGGGTTTATAGACATGATCAAATACAGGACCAGAGTGGATTTAGAACAAGAAACTTCACACACATGTTTTGAGGAGCTCTGAGACTTATTTAAACTGAAGAAGAGGAGGAGGATATGTCACCTTTAACTGTAGAACTAAGTTAATAACTGCAGCAGGTGACAGTGGACACAGGTGTGCAGAAATAACTCAAACATAGTCAGTACTCTAAGTAGCCTATAGACCGCATAGGAAGCCGGAGACTACTTTGAACTTGAACAGATATCAGATTAATTTCTACTAAAAGAATAATTGCACAGTGTGCCGTGAACATACCAACATCTCGGTCCTGTCCTTGTTGTGTTCTTCCAGCTGTTTCTGGAGCTGGGGAAGCTTCTGTTCGGCCTCCTGCAGACACTTCTGCAGACGTTTGTTCTCCTGCCCAGCTGCTGCTAGCTTCCTCTCCTCTCTCACCAGCTTCTTCTTCACCTCCACCAGTTCTTCCTGCAGGACCACACACACACACACACAAACACACACACACACACACACACACACACACACACACACACACACACACACACACACACACACACACACACACACACACACACACACACACACACACACACACACACACACACACACACACACACACACACACACACACACACACACACACACACACACACACACACACACACACACACACACACACACACACACACACACACAGCTTCACATTACTTTTACAATAGACTGACGCATCACTCCGGCTCCAAGCCATGTTACAGAACCCTTCTAAGACAGCGGGCAGCCTCAGATCATCAGGCGCAGGCGGGGGGCCTCATGGTCATTCCAAAGTCTAGGCTTACATCTAATAATGAAGGTCTCTGTCTCGTTTCAGAATCAAAAGCATTTTTGGACGGTCTTGTCTCGGTCTCAGTCTGGGCGGACTCTGGATTTTAAATCAAGACCACCACTGATCGGCTGTTTTTCGACGTCATTACTGAGATTTGAAGGAAAACGCCTCTTTTTAATAGAACAAATAACTTCAATTCATTTGTTTGATTTGTATCCCTCGGTTACGGCCGCAACCTTCCCGGTGTTACGGTCTAAATGAGGGACACGCCCCCTAAAAACTAGATGATGATGTTTCAGTGATATTTATGGTCTTGGTCTTGACTCAGTCTGGAGCCCTAAAAGTCTTGGTCTTGACTCGGTCTTCATCCCTAACAGTCTTGGTCTTGACTCGGTCTCGAACCTTAAAAGTCTTGGTCTTGACTCGGTCTTCATCCCTAACAGTCTTGGTCTTGACTCGGTCTCGAACCTTAAAAGTCTTGGTCTTGACTCAGTCTCAATCCCTAAAAGTCTTGGTCCTGACAAGGTCTTGATCCCCAACAGTCTTGGTCTCGACTCGGTCTCGATCCCTAAAAGTCTTGGTCTCGACTCGGTCTCGATCCATAAAAGTCTTGGTCTCGACACAGTCTGGTCCCTAAAAGTCTTGGCCTGGACTCGGTCTGGATCCCTAATAGTCTTGGTCTCGACTCGGTCTCGATCCCTAAAAGTCTTGGTCTCGACACGGTCTCGATCCCTAAAAGTCTTGGTCTCGACTCGGTCTTGATCCCCAACAGTCTTGGTCTCGACTCGGTCACGATCCCTAAAAGTCTTGGTCTTGACTCGGTCTCGATCCCTAACAGTCTTGGTCTTGATCCCTAACAGTCTTGGTCTCGACTCGGTCTCGATCCCTAAGAGCCTTGGTCTCGACCCCTAAAAGTCTTGGTCTTGTCTCAGTCTCAGAGCTCTCTGGTCTCGGGTATGTCTTTGTCTCGGTTACTGTGGTCTTGACTACAACACTACTGCAACGTCCAATCAATGAGTGATATTTGATAAGGGGGCGTGTCTGTCAGTAAAAAGTCTTCCGGGAGGGCATGTCTCATGTTTCCTCGATACTTGCTGCCGAAATAAGAGACTTCACCATGGCGACACTCAACGACTTCGGGTTGGAGCGAGGAAACGATAAAAAAGAGACATGAGACGCACCCTGAATCTCATGCGGTGTGCTGCGCCTGCGTCACCTTGTGTTTCAGCTGCTGTAACTCTTTATTGTGAGCCTCGGAGAATAAATTCTCGGCGTGTAACAGAGCTCGGTTGTGATCCTCCACCAGGGTCACGATGTGGCTTTTCCATCGCTCCTCCACCTCCAGGATCTCAGCGCTCTTCTTTCTGTTGTGTTCTTCCAGCGCCGACTGCATTTTATTCTTAAATTTCACCGCCATGTCTGTGTAGGGAACAGCACAGGGGAACGTGTAAAGAGCGAGAGAGAGAGAGAGAGAGAGGGGGCGGGGCTTTGTTTGGAGCTCAGACTGTGTGTTATAGTTCACCTCTGATTCTCCTGTCGTTGTCGTTGGTCAGCTCCATCAGCTCCACCTGCTGCTTCTGTTGGGACACGAAGAGAAATTAAATAAATAAAACACAACACAAAAAACCAAAGTGTGAAAACGAACGCCGCCTCACCAGTTTGAGCTCCTTGATGCAGTTTTCGTCGTGGAACATTTTCTTCCTGTAGCTGGCCTGCAGGCTGTGCACCTCTCCCCGCAGCCCCAGCTCCGTCACTGCGTTCTGGTTCTGGATCAGCGAGGAGGCCGTGCCGACGTCCATCTTCAGGCCCGACACAGTGCTGTGCTGTTCGGACAGGACGTGCTTCAGCTTCTGCTTGTACACCTGAAGGGGGGCAGCGGTCACACGCAGAGTTCAGATGTTCAACACACCTTTTTTTAAATGTTCTTAAGACGTGTTAAAGATTTTATAAAGCTTTACATCACTGATTTTAATCAATTTCATGTTTAATTTAATGTAAATTAATTTAATTTACAATACATCACTGGTTTTAAAGTAAGCAGCTGTAAAAAGAGGATACGCTGGTTAAAATGATCCATGATGATCTTTTTCATACCACGTTTTTTTTAAAGCTGTGTTTTGGGCCTTTTAGACTTTATTTGATAAGACAGCTGTTGAGTCTCCAGAGCGGTTTTGGGGAGAGTGGGGGGAGGGGCATGCATCCATCATGCCGAGGGTTGCATTTGAACTAACAGCCGCTGCGTTGAATATGATTGCCTCCATACATGGGGCGCATGACATAACGGATAAGCTATCGGCGCCCAACCGTGTGTCTTAAAAGACACAATCTGCGTTATTTTGATGATCGATAGCATCAAAAAGTAGAGGCTGTTAAAAAAATGAGGGCTGAAGTGGTTAGAGATCCCAAAGTGAGGTCAAACAGCTCAAAGTGTGATGTCATAAGGTCAATGTGTGATGTCATAAGGTGGATATTACTTTGGACTCGTCTTTGAGTTTGTTTCAGACATTACATCCTGTTTATCGGCTGCAGGCTGAACAAATCTACTGCTTAGCTGTTTATACTCTAAAATAAAATTTAAAAAACTCTGCCTCTGACTCTCTGCCACTTTATCAAATGGTTTCTACTACAGGTGTGTTTGTGCAGCTCACAGTGATCTCCACCCGGTGGCGCTCCTCCGCCTCCTCTCTCTCCCTCTGTCCGATCTTCAGCTCGGCTTTGGTCTCCTCCAGGCTCCTCTTGCTGATTTCCCAGAAGGCCTGGATCTTGTCCCTCTCCAGCTGGAAGTAGCTCCTCTCCTCCCGCTCTCTGTCCAGCTCCTCCCGCAGGCGGACGATGTGCTCCTCCAGCTGACGGAGGAAAAACAAAAACGCTTGAATATGGAGAAGACCAATCAGAAATTTTGGAGTATTTTCACAATATTGCTGAACAATAAATACTAAAGCTGCAGTGAATAAAATCAAATAGGCGGTTTAGATCTGCAGGGATTCGATAAATGGGAATCATCCCGACATGAACCTTCGACTAACACACATGCACATGAACATTCAGGATCCTCAAAGGCTCCGCAAATCAGTGTGTGTCAGTGTGTATCAGTGTGTGTAGCAGTGTGTGTCAGTGTGTATCAGTGTGTGTAGCAGTGTGTATCAGTGTGTGTATCAGTGTGTGTGTCAGTGTGTGTCAGTGTGTATCAGTGTGTGTAGCAGTGTGTGTCAGTGTGTATCAGTGTGTGTGTCAGTGTGTGTGTCAGTGTGTGTATCAGTGTGTGTATCAGTGTGTGTGTCAGTGTGTATCAGTGTGTGTATCAGTGTGTATCAGTGTGTGTATCAGTGTGTGTGTCAGTGTGTATATCAGTGTGTGTGTCAGTGTGTATCAGTGTGTATCAGTGTGTGTGTCAGTGTGTATATCAGTGTGTGTGTCAGTGTGTATCAGTGTGTATCAGTGTGTATCAGTGTGTGTGTCAGTGTGTATCAGTGTGTATCAGTGTGTATCAGTGTGTATCAGTGTGTATCAGTGTGTGTGTCAGTGTGTATATCAGTGTGTGTGTCAGTGTGTATCAGTGTGTGTATCAGTGTGTGTCAGTGTGTGTATCAGTGTGTGTATCAGTGTGTGTCAGTGTGTGTATCAGTGTGTGTAGCAGTGTGTGTCAGTGTGTATCAGTGTGTGTGTCAGTGTGTGTATCAGTGTGTGTGTCAGTGTGTATCAGTGTGTGTAGCAGTGTGTATCAGTGTGTATCAGTGTGTGTCAGTGTGTGTCAGTGTGTATCAGTGTGTGTAGCAGTGTGTATCAGTGTGTATCAGTGTGTGTCAGTGTGTGTCAGTGTGTATCAGTGTGTATCAGTGTGTGTCAGTGTGTATCAGTGTGTATCAGTGTGTGTCAGTGTGTATCAGTGTGTATCAGTGTGTATCAGTGTGTGTATCAGTGTGTGTATCAGTGTGTGTCAGTGTGTGTGTCAGTGTGTGTGTCAGTGTGTGTATCAGTGTGTGTGTCAGTGTGTATCAGTGTGTGTATCAGTGTGTGTAGCAGTGTGTGTCAGTGTGTGTATCAGTGTGTGTCAGTGTGTGTATCAGTGTGTGTGTCAGTGTGTATCAGTGTGTGTGTCAGTGTGTATCAGTGTGTGTATCAGTGTGTGTCAGTGTGTGTCAGTGTGTATCAGTGTGTGTAGCAGTGTGTATCAGTGTGTGTCAGTGTGTATCAGTGTGTGTAGCAGTGTGTATCAGTGTGTATCAGTGTGTGTCAGTGTGTGTCAGTGTGTATCAGTGTGTGTGTCAGTGTGTGTGTCAGTGTGTGTATCAGTGTGTGTGTCAGTGTGTATCAGTGTGTATCAGTGTGTATCAGTGTGTGTAGCAGTGTGTATCAGTGTGTGTCAGTGTGTGTCAGTGTGTATCAGTGTGTGTGTCAGTGTGTGTGTCAGTGTGTGTATCAGTGTGTGTATCAGTGTGTATCAGTGTGTATCAGTGTGTATCAGTGTGTGTAGCAGTGTGTGTCAGTGTGTGTATCAGTGTGTGTCAGTGTGTGTCAGTGTGTATCAGTGTGTGTATCAGTGTGTGTGTCAGTGTGTATCAGTGTGTGTGTCAGTGTGTATCAGTGTGTGTATCAGTGTGTGTGTCAGTGTGTATCAGTGTGTGTATCAGTGTGTGTATCAGTGTGTATCAGTGTGTATCAGTGTGTGTAGCAGTGTGTATCAGTGTGTGTGTCAGTGTGTGTAGCAGTGTGTGTATCAGTGTGTATCAGTGTGTATCAGTGTGTGTCAGTGTGTATCAGTGTGTGTGTCAGTGTGTGTAGCAGTGTGTGTATCAGTGTGTATCAGTGTGTATCAGTGTGTATCAGTGTGTATCAGTGTGTATCAGTGTGTATCAGTGTGTGTGTCAGTGTGTGTATCAGTGTGTGTAGCAGTGTGTGTATCAGTGTGTATCAGTGTGTGTCAGTGTGTGTCAGTGTGTGTAGCAGTGTGTGTGTCAGTGTGTATCAGTGTGTATCAGTGTGTGTCAGTGTGTGTCAGTGTGTGTAGCAGTGTGTGTGTCAGTGTGTATCAGTGTGTAGCAGTGTGTATCAGTGTGTATCAGTGTGTATATCAGTGTGTGTCAGTGTGTGTGTCAGTGTGTAGCAGTGTGTGTGTCAGTGTGTATCAGTGTGTATCAGTGTGTATCAGTGTGTATCAGTGTGTATCAGTGTGTGTCAGTGTGTGTCAGTGTGTGTGTCAGTGTGTGTGTCAGTGTGTATCAGTGTGTGTCAGTGTGTGTGTCAGTGTGTGTAGCAGTGTGTGTATCAGTGTGTGTCAGTGTGTATCAGTGTGTGTAGCAGTGTGTGTCAGTGTGTATCAGTGTGTGTGTCAGTGTGTGTGTCAGTGTGTGTATCAGTGTGTGTATCAGTGTGTATCAGTGTGTATCAGTGTGTGTAGCAGTGTGTGTCAGTGTGTGTAGCAGTGTGTGTAGCAGTGTGTGTATCAGTGTGTATCAGTGTGTATCAGTGTGTATCAGTGTGTGTGTCAGTGTGTGTAGCAGTGTGTGTATCAGTGTGTATCAGTGTGTATCAGTGTGTGTCAGTGTGTATCAGTGTGTGTGTCAGTGTGTGTAGCAGTGTGTGTATCAGTGTGTATCAGTGTGTATCAGTGTGTGTATCAGTGTGTATCAGTGTGTATCAGTGTGTATCAGTGTGTGTGTCAGTGTGTATCAGTGTGTATCAGTGTGTATCAGTGTGTGTGTCAGTGTGTATCAGTGTGTATCAGTGTGTGTGTCAGTGTGTATCAGTGTGTGTGTCAGTGTGTGTATCAGTGTGTGTAGCAGTGTGTGTATCAGTGTGTATCAGTGTGTATCAGTGTGTATCAGTGTGTGTCAGTGTGTGTCAGTGTGTGTAGCAGTGTGTGTGTCAGTGTGTATCAGTGTGTATCAGTGTGTGTCAGTGTGTGTCAGTGTGTGTAGCAGTGTGTGTGTCAGTGTGTATCAGTGTGTATCAGTGTGTATCAGTGTGTGTCAGTGTGTGTAGCAGTGTGTATCAGTGTGTATCAGTGTGTATATCAGTGTGTGTCAGTGTGTGTCAGTGTGTAGCAGTGTGTGTGTCAGTGTGTATCAGTGTGTATCAGTGTGTATCAGTGTGTATCAGTGTGTATCAGTGTGTGTCAGTGTGTGTCAGTGTGTGTGTCAGTGTGTGTGTCAGTGTGTATCAGTGTGTGTCAGTGTGTGTGTCAGTGTGTGTAGCAGTGTGTGTATCAGTGTGTGTCAGTGTGTATCAGTGTGTGTGTCAGTGTGTGTGTCAGTGTGTGTATCAGTGTGTGTATCAGTGTGTATCAGTGTGTATCAGTGTGTGTAGCAGTGTGTGTCAGTGTGTGTAGCAGTGTGTGTAGCAGTGTGTGTATCAGTGTGTATCAGTGTGTATCAGTGTGTATCAGTGTGTGTGTCAGTGTGTGTAGCAGTGTGTGTATCAGTGTGTGTGTCAGTGTGTGTAGCAGTGTGTGTATCAGTGTGTGTCAGTGTGTGTATCAGTGTGTGTGTCAGTGTGTGTATCAGTGTGTAGCAGTGTGTGTATCAGTGTGTATCAGTGTGTATCAGTGTGTGTCAGTGTGTGTCAGTGTGTGTAGCAGTGTGTGTGTCAGTGTGTATCAGTGTGTATCAGTGTGTATCAGTGTGTGTCAGTGTGTGTAGCAGTGTGTGTGTCAGTGTGTATCAGTGTGTATCAGTGTATATCAGTGTGTATCAGTGTGTATCAGTGTGTGTATCAGTGTGTAGCAGTGTGTGTATCAGTGTGTATCAGTGTGTATATCAGTGTGTGTCAGTGTGTATCAGTGTGTGTAGCAGTGTGTGTGTCAGTGTGTATCAGTGTGTATCAGTGTGTATCAGTGTGTGTGTCAGTGTGTGTGTCAGTGTGTGTATCAGTGTGTGTGTCAGTGTGTGTATCAGTGTGTAGCAGTGTGTGTATCAGTGTGTATCAGTGTGTATCAGTGTGTGTCAGTGTGTGTCAGTGTGTGTAGCAGTGTGTGTGTCAGTGTGTATCAGTGTGTATCAGTGTGTATCAGTGTGTGTCAGTGTGTGTAGCAGTGTGTGTGTCAGTGTGTATCAGTGTGTATCAGTGTATATCAGTGTGTATCAGTGTGTATATCAGTGTGTGTCAGTGTGTGTGTCAGTGTGTATCAGTGTGTATATCAGTGTGTGTCAGTGTGTGTGTCAGTGTGTGTATCAGTGTGTAGCAGTGTGTGTATCAGTGTGTATCAGTGTGTATATCAGTGTGTGTCAGTGTGTGTGTCAGTGTGTGTCAGTGTGTGTAGCAGTGTGTGTGTCAGTGTGTATCAGTGTGTATCAGTGTGTATCAGTGTGTATCAGTGTGTGTCAGTGTGTGTGTCAGTGTGTGTCCGTGTGTGTGTCAGTGTGTGTGTCAGTGTGTATCAGTGTGTGTCAGTGTGTGTGTCAGTGTGTGTAGCAGTGTGTGTCAGTGTGTGTCAGAGTGTGTCAGTGTGTGTGTCAGTGTGTGTGTCAGTGTGTGTGTCAGTGTGTGTAGCAGTGTGTGTCAGTGTGTATCAGTGTGTATCAGTGTGTATCAGTGTGTGTCAGTGTGTGTAGCAGTGTGTGTCAGTGTGTGTCAGAGTGTGTCAGTGTGTGTGTCAGTGTGTGTGTCAGTGTGTGTGTCAGTGTGTGTAGCAGTGTGTGTCAGTGTGTATCAGTGTGTATCAGTGTGTGTCAGTGTGTGTGTCAGTGTGTGTAGCAGTGTGTGTCAGTGTGTGTCAGAGTGTGTCAGTGTGTGTGTCAGTGTGTGTGTCAGTGTGTGTGTCAGTGTGTGTAGCAGTGTGTGTCAGTGTGTATCAGTGTGTATCAGTGTGTGTCAGTGTGTGTCAGTGTGTATCAGTGTGTATCAGTGTGTGTCAGTGTGTGTAGCAGTGGGTGTCAGTGTGTGTCAGTGTGTGTATCAGTGTGTGTGTCAGTGTGTGTCAGTGTGTGTGTCAGTGTGTGTCAGTGTGTGTATCAGTGTGTGTGTCAGTGTGTGTGTATCAGTGTGTGTCAGTGTGTATATCAGTGTGTGTGTGTCAGTGTGTGTCAGTGTGTGTATCAATGTGTGTGTGTCAGTGTGTGTGTATCAGTGTGTGTCAGTGTGTATATCAGTGTGTGTGTGTCAGTGTGTATCAGTGTGTGTGTCAGTGTGTGTCAGTGTGTGTCAGTGTGTGTAGCAGTGTGTGTGTCAGTGTGTATATCAGTGTGTATCAGTGTGTATCAGTGTGTGTCAGTGTGTGTATCAGTGTGTGTGTCAGTGTGTGTATCAGTGTGTGTCAGTGTGTGTGTCAGTGTGTGTCAGTGTGTATATCAGTGTGTGTGTCAGTGTGTGTCAGTGTGTATATCAGTGTGTGTGTCAGTGTGTGTATCAGTGTGTGTCAGTGTGTGTGTCAGTGTGTGTGTCAGTGTGTGTCAGTGTGTGTGTCAGTGTGTATCAGTGTGTGTCAGTGTGTGTGTCAGTGTGTGTGTCAGTGTGTGTATCAGTGTGTGTGTATCAGTGTGTGTTAGTGTGTGTCAGTGTGTGTCAGTGTGTATCAGTGTGTGTCAGTGTGTGTGTCAGTGTGTGTCAGTGTGTGTGTCAGTGTGTGTCAGTGTGTGTCAGTGTGTGTATCAGTGTGTGTGTCAGTGTGTATATCAGTGTGTGTAGCAGTGTGTGTCAGTGTGTATATCAGTGTGTGTGTCAGTGTGTGTTAGTGTGTGTCAGTGTGTGTCAGTGTGTGTTAGTGTGTATCAGTGTGTGTGTCAGTGTGTGTATCAGTGTGTGTATCAGTGTGTGTCAGTGTGTATATCAGTGTGTGTCAGTGTGTGTATCAGTGTGTGTCAGTGTGTGTGTCAGTGTGTATATCAGTGTGTGTATATCAGTGTGTATATCAGTGTGTATATCAGTGTGTGTGTCAGTGTGTGTCAGTGTGTATATCAGTGTGTGTCAGTGTGTGTGTCAGTGTGTGTATCAGTGTGTGTGTCAGTGTGTGTCAGTGTGTGTAGCAGTGTGTGTCAGTGTGTATATCAGTGTGTGTGTCAGTGTGTGTCAGTGTGTATCAGTGTGTGTCAGTGTGTGTATCAGTGTGTGTGTCAGTGTGTGTGTCAGTGTGTGTTAGTGTGTGTCAGTGTGTGTCAGTGTGTGTCAGTGTGTGTCAGTGTGTGTTAGTGTGTGTCAGTGTGTGTTAGTGTGTGTCAGTGTGTGTCAGTGTGTGTCAGTGTGTGTCAGTGTGTGTTAGTGTGTGTCAGTGTGTGTTAGTGTGTGTCAGTGTGTGTCAGTGTGTATATCAGTGTGTGTGTCAGTGTGTGTTAGTGTGTGTCAGTGTGTGTTAGTGTGTGTCAGTGTGTGTCAGTGTGTATATCAGTGTGTGTGTCAGTGTGTGTCAGTGTGTGTCAGTGTGTGTCAGTGTGTGTTAGTGTGTGTATCAGTGTGTGTATCAGTGTGTGTCAGTGTGTGTCAGTGTGTGTATCAGTGTGTGTGTCAGTGTGTGTCAGTGTGTGTCAGTGTGTGTATATCAGTGTGTGTGTCAGTGTGTGTCAGTGTGTATATCAGTGTGTGTGTCAGTGTGTATCAGTGTGTATCAGTGTGTGTATCAGTGTGTATCAGTGTGTGTCAGTGTGTATCAGTGTGTATCAGTGTGTGTATCAGTGTGTGTGTTAGTGTGTATCAGTGTGTGTCAGTGTGTATCAGTGTGTGTTAGTGTGTGTCAGTGTGTGTCAGTGTGTATCAGTGTGTGTTAGTGTGTATCAGTGTGTATCAGTGTGTATCAGTGTGTATCAGTGTGTATCAGTGTGTGTATCAGTGTGTATCAGTGTGTGTATCAGTGTGTGTATCAGTGTGTGTATCAGTGTGTGTATCAGTGTGTGTATCAGTGTGTGTATCAGTGTGTGTAGCAGTGTGTATCAGTGTGTGTATCAGTGTGTGTATCAGTGTGTGTATCAGTGTGTGTATCAGTGTGTGTATCAGTGTGTATCAGTGTGTGTGTCAGTGTGTGTATCAGTGTGTGTATCAGTGTGTATCAGTGTGTATCAGTGTGTGTATCAGTGTGTGTATCAGTGTGTGTATCAGTGTGTATCAGTGTGTGTATCAGTGTGTGTATCAGTGTGTGTATCAGTGTGTATCAGTGTGTGTATCAGTGTGTATCAGTGTGTGTATCAGTGTGTATCAGTGTGTATCAGTGTGTGTATCAGTGTGTATCAGTGTGTGTATCAGTGTGTGTATCAGTGTGTGTATCAGTGTGTATCAGTGTGTGTATCAGTGTGTGTATCAGTGTGTGTCAGTGTGTATCAGTGTGTGTTAGTGTGTATCAGTGTGTGTATCAGTGTGTGTATCAGTGTGTATCAGTGTGTGTATCAGTGTGTGTATCAGTGTGTGTATCAGTGTGTATATCAGTGTGTGTCAGTGTGTGTATCAGTGTGTGTATCAGTGTGTATCAGTGTGTATCAGTGTGTGTGTCAGTGTGTATCAGTGTGTGTTAGTGTGTATCAGTGTGTGTCAGTGTGTATCAGTGTGTATCAGTGTGTATCAGTGTGTGTTAGTGTGTGTCAGTGTATATCAGTGTGTGTGTCAGTGTGTGTCAGTGTGTGTATCAGTGTGTATCAGTGTGTATCAGTGTGTATCAGTGTGTGTCAGTGTGTGTCAGTGTGTGTCAGTGTGTATCAGTGTGTGTGTCAGTGTGTGTCAGTGTGTGTCAGTGTGTGTCAGTGTGTGTCAGTGTGTATATCAGTGTGTGTGTCAGTGTGTGTATCAGTGTGTGTGTCAGTGTGTGTTAGTGTGTGTGTCAGTGTGTGTAGCAGTGTGTGTCAGTGTGTATATCAGTGTGTGTGTCAGTGTGTGTCAGTGTGTGTCAGTGTGTATATCAGTGTGTCAGTGTGTGTCAGTGTGTATATCAGTGTGTGTGTATCAGTGTGTGTTAGTGTGTGTCAGTGTGTGTCAGTGTGTGTTAGTGTGTGTGTCAGTGTGTGTCAGTGTGTATCAGTGTGTGTCAGTGTGTGTGTCAGTGTGTGTCAGTGTGTGTGTCAGTGTGTGTCAGTGTGTGTGTCAGTGTGTGTATCAGTGTGTGTATCAGTGTGTGTAGCAGTGTGTGTCAGTGTGTGTCAGTGTGTGTGTCAGTGTGTGTCAGTGTGTGTCAGTGTGTGTATCAGTGTGTGTGTCAGTGTGTATATCAGTGTGTGTAGCAGTGTGTGTCAGTGTGTATATCAGTGTGTGTGTCAGTGTGTGTTAGTGTGTGTCAGTGTGTGTCAGTGTGTGTTAGTGTGTATCAGTGTGTGTGTCAGTGTGTGTATCAGTGTGTGTGTCAGTGTGTGTCAGTGTGTGTATCAGTGTGTGTCAGTGTGTATATCAGTGTGTGTCAGTGTGTGTATCAGTGTGTGTATCAGTGTGTGTATCAGTGTGTATCAGTGTGTATCAGTGTGTGTCAGTGTGTGTATCAGTGTGTGTCAGTGTGTGTATCAGTGTGTGTATCAGTGTGTGTATCAGTGTGTATCAGTGTGTGTCAGTGTGTGTATCAGTGTGTGTATCAGTGTGTATCAGTGTGTATCAGTGTGTGTCAGTGTGTGTCAGTGTGTGTGTCAGTGTGTATCAGTGTGTATCAGTGTGTGTATCAGTGTGTGTCAGTGTGTGTATCAGTGTGTGTATCAGTGTGTATCAGTGTGTGTATCAGTGTGTGTATCAGTGTGTATCAGTGTGTATCAGTGTGTGTCAGTGTGTGTATCAGTGTGTGTATCAGTGTGTGTATCAGTGTGTATCAGTGTGTATCAGTGTGTGTCAGTGTGTATCAGTGTGTGTCAGTGTGTGTATCAGTGTGTGTATCAGTGTGTATCAGTGTGTGTCAGTGTGTGTATCAGTGTGTGTATCAGTGTGTATCAGTGTATATCAGTGTGTATCAGTGTGTATCAGTGTGTGTCAGTGTGTGTATCAGTGTGTGTATCAGTGTGTGTCAGTGTGTGTATCAGTGTGTGTATCAGTGTGTATATCAGTGTGTGTATCAGTGTGTGTCAGTGTGTGTATCAGTGTGTGTCAGTGTGTGTCAGTGTGTATCAGTGTGTGTATCAGTGTGTGTCAGTGTGTGTATCAGTGTGTATCAGTGTGTGTATCAGTGTGTATCAGTGTGTGTATCAGTGTGTATCAGTGTGTGTATCAGTGTGTGTATCAGTGTGTATCAGTGTGTGTATCAGTGTGTGTCAGTGTGTATCAGTGTGTGTCAGTGTGTGTCAGTGTGTATCAGTGTGTGTATCAGTGTGTGTATCAGTGTGTATCAGTGTGTATCAGTGTGTGTTAGTGTGTATCAGTGTGTGTCAGTGTGTATCAGTGTGTATCAGTGTGTATCAGTGTGTATCAGTGTGTGTATCAGTGTGTATCAGTGTGTGTCAGTGTGTATCAGTGTGTGTGTCAGTGTGTGTATCAGTGTGTATCAGTGTGTATCAGTGTGTGTATCAGTGTGTATCAGTGTGTATCAGTGTGTGTTAGTGTGTATCAGTGTGTGTCAGTGTGTGTATCAGTGTGTGTCAGTGTGTATCAGTGTGTGTATCAGTGTGTGTATCAGTGTGTATCAGTGTGTATCAGTGTGTGTATCAGTGTGTGTATCAGTGTGTGTATCAGTGTGTATCAGTGTGTGTCAGTGTGTATCAGTGTGTGTATCAGTGTGTATCAGTGTGTGTATCAGTGTGTGTGTCAGTGTGTATCAGTGTGTGTATCAGTGTGTGTATCAGTGTGTATCAGTGTGTGTATCAGTGTGTATCAGTGTGTATCAGTGTGTGTATCAGTGTGTGTATCAGTGTGTATCAGTGTGTATCAGTGTGTGTATCAGTGTGTATCAGTGTGTGTCAGTGTGTGTATCAGTGTGTGTATCAGTGTGTATCAGTGTGTGTATCAGTGTGTGTATCAGTGTGTGTATCAGTGTGTATCAGTGTGTGTATCAGTGTGTGTATCAGTGTGTGTATCAGTGTGTATCAGTGTGTGTATCAGTGTGTGTATCAGTGTGTGTATCAGTGTGTGTATCAGTGTGTGTATCAGTGTGTATCAGTGTGTGTATCAGTGTGTGTATCAGTGTGTGTCAGTGTGTGTATCAGTGTGTATCAGTGTGTGTATCAGTGTGTGTATCAGTGTGTGTATCAGTGTGTGTCAGTGTGTGTATCAGTGTGTATCAGTGTGTGTATCAGTGTGTATCAGTGTGTGTGTCAGTGTGTATCAGTGTGTGTATCAGTGTGTGTCAGTGTGTATCAGTGTGTGTATCAGTGTGTGTATCAGTGTGTGTGTCAGTGTGTATCAGTGTGTGTCAGTGTGTATCAGTGTGTGTATCAGTGTGTGTCAGTGTGTATCAGTGTGTGTATCAGTGTGTGTATCAGTGTGTGTATCAGTGTGTGTGTCAGTGTGTATCAGTGTGTGTCAGTGTGTATCAGTGTGTGTATCAGTGTGTATCAGTGTGTGTATCAGTGTGTGTCAGTGTGTGTATCAGTGTGTATCAGTGTGTGTATCAGTGTGTATCAGTGTGTGTATCAGTGTGTGTCAGTGTGTGTATCAGTGTGTATCAGTGTGTGTATCAGTGTGTGTAGCAGTGTGTGTCAGTGTGTGTATCAGTGTGTGTATCAGTGTGTGTATCAGTGTGTATCAGTGTGTGTATCAGTGTGTGTATCAGTGTGTGTATCAGTGTGTGTCAGTGTGTGTATCAGTGTGTGTATCAGTGTGTGTCAGTGTGTGTATCAGTGTGTATCAGTGTGTGTATCAGTGTGTATCAGTGTGTGTATCAGTGTGTGTCAGTGTGTGTATCAGTGTGTATCAGTGTGTGTATCAGTGTGTGTAGCAGTGTGTGTCAGTGTGTGTATCAGTGTGTGTATCAGTGTGTGTATCAGTGTGTATCAGTGTGTGTATCAGTGTGTGTATCAGTGTGTGTAGCAGTGTGTGTCAGTGTGTGTCAGTGTGTGTATCAGTGTGTATCAGTGTGTATCAGTGTGTGTATCAGTGTGTGTATCAGTGTGTATCAGTGTGTATCAGTGTGTGTATCAGTGTGTATCAGTGTGTGTCAGTGTGTGTATCAGTGTGTGTATCAGTGTGTATCAGTGTGTGTATCAGTGTGTGTATCAGTGTGTATCAGTGTGTGTATCAGTGTGTGTATCAGTGTGTGTATCAGTGTGTATCAGTGTGTGTATCAGTGTGTGTATCAGTGTGTGTATCAGTGTGTGTATCAGTGTGTGTATCAGTGTGTGTATCAGTGTGTATCAGTGTGTGTATCAGTGTGTGTCAGTGTGTGTATCAGTGTGTGTATCAGTGTGTGTATCAGTGTGTATCAGTGTGTGTATCAGTGTGTGTCAGTGTGTGTATCAGTGTGTATCAGTGTGTATCAGTGTGTGTATCAGTGTGTATCAGTGTGTGTGTCAGTGTGTATCAGTGTGTGTATCAGTGTGTATCAGTGTGTGTATCAGTGTGTATCAGTGTGTGTATCAGTGTGTATCAGTGTGTATCAGTGTGTGTATCAGTGTGTGTCAGTGTGTGTATCAGTGTGTATCAGTGTGTGTATCAGTGTGTATCAGTGTGTGTATCAGTGTGTGTCAGTGTGTGTATCAGTGTGTATCAGTGTGTGTATCAGTGTGTGTAGCAGTGTGTGTCAGTGTGTGTATCAGTGTGTGTGTCAGTGTGTGTAGCAGTGTGTGTCAGTGTGTGTATCAGTGTGTGTATCAGTGTGTGTATCAGTGTGTGTCAGTGTGTGTATCAGTGTGTGTCAGTGTGTGTATCAGTGTGTGTGTCAGTGTGTATCAGTGTGTGTGTCAGTGTGTAT